>NC_139513.1:284717832-284750332 GCF_947247035.1 Vipera ursinii | reverse complement strand
AAATAGCTTTGATTGGATTGGGTCCTTTTGTCTGCTGGATTCTTCCCAAGGGTCTAAGATTGCTAATGATACAAGTTGGAAGATTTGGGCAAACTGCGCAACATTTAGGAGATGATGGGTTGGGAGATTCTCTCTATCCCTCTCGGGTCCAGGTGCTTTTCCAGATGGTGCTTTGGGGATGGTGCCAAGTACACCGGACCACTATTGCCACCAAGGCCCCCTTTCATCCCCCACCTTCGCTTGGTCTCTCTTTTAAGGTCGGGAGGGTTCCCTGTTTCTTCTAACTTCACCAGTTTGCGTAGACTTTTTTTTCCCCCGGTACGTTGGTTTGTGGTTGGGGATTATGGGTGTTTATGTCAGATTTTCCCCTTGGCCGAGAGCTTTCGGGGCAAACGCTTTCTCTTGCCTTTGTGCAAGCAGATCCCCGGTCAGCAATGTGGGTCTGTGTGTCCAGGATCCTGCCCTCCCTCTCTCCTGCACCGTCAGCAAGTCCCAGTTCTGGAGCTCCTACCGTGTGAATGTGACGGAGGTGAACCCGCTGGGCTCCAGCTTCTCTCTCTTGGACATCATCGCCCACAGCATCAGTAAGCCCCGCCCTTTGGGGGAGGAGCTGCCTCAGAAGGGAAGGGACTCTTATTTCTGGGCCATCCTCATTTAGCGACCAGCCCACCGATCGTTAGGTGAAGCAGTTTCTAAATGAAGCTGCCCCTGTGCTTATGGTGTGCTCCTTCAGCTTTCTTTTGCTTTACAGACAGTCCTCGACTTATGAGCACATTTGAGCCCCAAATTCCCTTTGCTAAGCGAGGCAGTTATCGAGAGATTTGTGCTTGATGACCTTTCTGGCCACGGTTGTCAAGTGAATCACTGCAGTTCTTAAGAGAGTCACACGGCTGTTAAGTGATTCTGGCTTCCCCCTTGACTTTGCTTGTCAGAAGGTCGCAAAAGGGGATCCCAGGATACTGCAGCCGTCGTAAATGTGAGTCACTTGCCAAGCCTCTGAGTTTTGAGCACGTGGCCACGGGGATGCTGCAACGGCTGTAAGTGTGAAAAACGGTCATAAGTCACTTTTTCCAGTGCTGTTGCAACTTTGAACAGTCACCGAGTGAACTATTGTAAGTCGAGGACTACCTGTATGCATATAATTGGAGCAAATCATTATAAAAATACAAATTATCGGCTATAAATAAAGCTAAAAGGGAGGGAGGGAGGGAGGGAATAGGCTGAGCTGGAGTGTGGGGTGGAATCTGTTATTAATCACAAACCCCCCAATGTGAAACCCCCTCCATTGGAGCCCCAAACCAGCCAGGCAGAGCCAGGTCTACAGGCTCTTCCAGAAGGTGAGGAGGGCTGGAGATGACCTCACACTGATGTCCCAAAGGGCAGGAGCCACAGTAGAGAAGGACCATCTCCTGGAGACACACACACACACGCACACGCAGATACACCCTGGCTGATGGGGTCTGCAGCTTGACTCCTCTGCCAGGGGAGGTGGGGTGGGTCAGTCCTACAAGGCTGAGATGGTTCCTCAACGTTGCTAGTCAAACGGAGTTTGGGTCCAGAGAATGGGGAAAGGCATGGGGGGGGCTGGCTTGTTCCCCCCTCCAGGGTCTCAGCTCCCCTCCTCTGTCTCCCCTCCAGCCAAGCCAGATCCTCCAGAGCATGTGCGGGTGGAGCCGGTGCCCCTGGCCCCCCGGCGGCTACGTGTCAGCTGGGAGTACCCCTCCTCTTGGCCCAGGGAGCCTTCCTTCCAGCTCCACTTCCGGGTGCGCTACCGGCCGGTCCTTCATGGCTCCTGGTCAATGGTGAGTCGAGGGGATGCAGGGGGTGGGAGTGGGGGTCTCAAACGCGGGGGACTCCGTGCTTGTACAAGGATCCTATCTGTCCTTCACGGAATGGGGCGGCTGGTGGAGCAGGGGGCAGTCAGTTCTGCTCAGACCTCCCGGGTGAGCGGAGACCACGGCCAGCTGGGGTCAGCGGATGAGCTGATGGGAACCGCCTCCTGGCTTGGCAGGTGGAGACGAGCAACGTGTCCGAGGTGATCACGGACGCCCTGATGGGCCTGGAGCATACGGTCCAGGTGAGCGCCAAGGACTTCCTGGATGCCGGCAGCTGGAGCGAGTGGAGCCCGGAGGCACGAGGCTGGCCAGCTGCTGGTAAGGGCAGGGAAAAGGCACTTGGGGGGAACAGGGAGAGAAGAACAGGGCAGGGGGGAAGGGCTGAGGTGGGGTGGGGTGGGGACTAAATCTTGGGCAGATGTTAAAATAGGAGACCTGCAAGTGATCCTGGACTTAGAACTACAATGGAGATCAACATTTTGGTTGCTAAACGAGACCTTTGTCCAATGAGTTTTGCCCCGTTTTACAACCTTTCTTGGGACACTTTTAAGCGAAACCCTGCAGTTGTCAAAGTTAGCCACATGGTTGTTAAGTGAATCTGGCTTCTCCCCCCATCTACGTTGCTTGCCAGAAGGTTGCAAAAGGGAGCCGGGGACATTGCAACCGTCATAAATATGAGTCAGCTGAGAAGCGTCCTAATTTTGATCACATGACCCACACATGTCGCGCATGTGAGAAATGGTCCCATGTCGGGGTTTTTTCAGGGCTGTTGTCACTTTGAACAATCACTAAATGAATGGCTGTAAGACGAGGACTGGCCTGTGTTTGCAGAGATGGATAATGCTGCGGCCAAGCTGTCTTCTTGTTGCATAATAGCTGTGCTGGGGTTGTGGGTGCTCTATCAGTGGGTTTTTGGGTTTTTTTTAAGAATAACAGGGTTGGAAGAGTCCTTTGAGGTCTTCTAGTCCAACCCCTTACTCAAGTAAGGTAAAGGTAAAGGTTCCCCCGCAACTCTAGGGGCCGGTGCTCATCTCCGTTTCAAAGCCGAAGAGCCAGCGCTTGTCCGAGGACGTCTCCGTGGTCATGTGGCCGGCATGACTAGATGCCAAAGGTGCACGGAACGCTGTTACCTTCCCACCGTAGTGGTCCCTATTTTTCTACTTGCATTTTTACGTGCTTTCGAACTGCTAGGTTGGCAGAAGCTGGGACGAGTAACAGGCGCTCACTCTGCTACGCGGCACTCGGGATTCGACCCGCCAAACTGCCAACCTTCTGATCGACAAGCTCAGCGTTCTAACCCACTGAGCCACCGCGTCCCTCTTACTCAAGTAGGAAACCCTATACCAAAAATTGACCATTTGACCAGGATGACAGAGGGATGGACTAGAAGACCTCCAAAGTCCCTTCTGGCCTTGGGGTTTTATGTTCTGTGTTCTACATAGCAAATGCACACCCACGTGCAAACACACGCAGGCACACTCTTTGAAGATTAAAAGCCTCGAGGGGCAGTGAGGCCAGGAGAATTCCCTTGGACCCTCGTGGCGGGAATCATGCCTGGGGGGGGGCGCTTTCTCTGAGTCCTGAGGCTGTAACACTAGAAGCTGGTCAAGAGTCTGACCGCAAAGTCTGCTTGTGGCCTCTTTTGGGGCTGGATAGCAATATGGAAACATTTTTCCTAACCTTTTCAGTGCATCCGTCAGGCCAAAAGAAAGTATTAGGGCAGCTTTGTAAAGTTTCATTTCTTTCCATTTTTCAGAAAAGAAAGAGAGTGGGTGGCAGGGGGGAGGGTTGCGGTGCATTCCCGGCTACCTTTTTTTTTTTTTCATTTCTTCTCCTTGCATTTTTCCGTCTGGAAAACGGGTCCTTGGAAGACGCAGCTTGAATGCTTCCAGGGCTGGCCGGCATTTTGGGTTGAAAGGATGCAACGAGAACTGTTTTTGAACCCAAAGTAGATGAAGAGTTGCAAATAGCAAGAGCCTCTGCTGAGGGTGGAGGGATCCAGATCTGTGGTGCCACCTGGCTGGGGATTCTGGGCCTGGTGTGATTGCTCTGGGGTCCCTCTTTATATATATAGATAGATTTTATTAGTTTTTACAGGGTTAGGGATAAGGTGGGGTCAGGATTAGGATTGGGGTTTGAGTTAGAGTTGGGGTTGGGGTTTTTCCAAATAACATTTTCAATATTTAGCAAACAGCATAGTGTCTGGGTACATGTGTTTAACTAACAGTAATAGATATGGTTAATTATCATAAACAATACGTTGATCAATCAGTGGCCTTCTTCTTACTAATATATATTCAAAATTACATATCACGTTCCTTTCTCTCTGACTCGTTTTTCTAGCCACTGGTAGAAATTATCCCGTGTTCTAAAGCACACTGAGTCTTCTTTCTCTTTAATCTTTAAAGTCAGTCTATCCATTTCTGCGCACTCTAGAATTTTCTTAATTAGTACTTCTTCAGTTGGTAGGTTTTCATTTTTCCAGCGTTGGGCAAATACAATTCTTGCTGCTGTTAATACATGTAGTATTAGATATCTACAATCTTTCTCGTAACTGGCTCCTATTATTCCTAACAAAAACAATTCTGTTTTAAAGTCTTATTTGTTTTTTAGTTATCTTCTCCAACCATAAATGTATTTTAACCCAAAATCTTTTTGCTTTAGGGCACGTCCACCAGATGCGATAATAAGTACCTGGCCTTTGTTTGCATTTCCAACAGTTGTTTGAAGTATTTTTAAACATTTTTGCTAGTCTCACTGGTGTCATATGCCATCTGTAAAAGATTTTATATAAGTTTTCTTTATATGGCACTTCTTTAGTCTCTGTGGGTATTGGTTGACCCTCTCCGTCTCTACACCAGGGGTGGGCAACTATGCAACTTAAGGACCTGTGCTGGCTCAGGAATTCTGCGAGTTGAAGTCCACAAGTCCTAAAGTTACCATCAGGAATTCTGGGAGTTGAAGTCCACAGGTCTTAAAGTTGCCATCAGGCATTCTGGGAGTTGAAATCCACAAGTCCTAAAGTTGCTGTCAGGAATTCTGGGAGTTGAAGTCCACAAGTCCTAAAGTTACCATTAGGAATTCTGGGAACTGAAGTCCACAAGTCCTAAAGTTACCCTCAGGAATTCTGGGAGCTGAAGTCCACAGGCCCTAAAGTTGCCATCAGGCATTCTGGGAGTTGAAGTCCTAAAGTTACCATCAGGAATTCTGGGAACTGAAGTCCACAGGTCCTAAAGTTGCCATCGGACATTCTGGGAGTTGAAGTCCACAGGTCCTAAAGTTACCATAGTTGCCTTCCCCTGCTCTACACTGAACCATGGGTCAGGCAGTGGGGAGAACTGTGTCCCCCACCTTGCATTTTCTAAAAGCTGTCCAATTTGGGGTTTCCCTCCTGCAGGACAGGTTGCTGAGCCCAGCGAAGCTGCTCCGGACACCGTTGAGCTGGACCCGCCAGCCGAGGAGCCCTCTCCGTCCCCCAACAACAAGCCAGTCGGTATGTGGGAGGCCTGAAGCCGAGGTCGGCGTGGAGAGCAAGGCCAGGGTGCCGATGCTCGCCCTTCAGACCCAGGATGTTTGCTTTGAAAAATTAAGATCCCTGCCAAGATCTTTAGACAAAAGATCTCCCGTTGCTCTGTGTGTGAGCTAAGAGACTGGGAGTCTCCTGCTTCCTTTTGCTGGCCTGGTCTGGATTGGGCCCCCAGCACCTCTGCCCTCCACTTGCAAGGGGGAGGGAGGGTGATATCTGGCAGGTGCCGGCAGGGTGACGGAGCTCAGGGATGTCTTCTGTCTCCAGCAGGGCACGGTGACTCCATGGAGAAGGTAGCAATGCTGGTCTCGCTTGGCATCGTCGCCTTCTTTGCCCTGATGGCCCTGCTGCTCTTTGCCTTCCTGGTGTGGTAGGTGGAAATCCTGGAGAGGAGATGGCCGGGTTGGAGTGTGTGCTTGCCCACTGGGCTGGGCAAGGAGCCTGGGTCTCCTGCTAGGAGGACGCCTGTGGAGATTCTGCCATCCAGGTCACGGTCTTCTCAAAGGTGCTTTTCCAAAAGGCAACTCGACCTTCTTGGGGTTGTTTTTTTCCCTTGAATATGTTTTGCTTCTCATCCAAGAAGCTTCTTCGGTTCTGGAGAAGCTTCTTGGATGAGGAGTGGAACGTTTCCAAAGAAAACGCCAAGGAAGTCCAGTTACCCTTTGGGAAAAGCAACTTTGGGACCTGTTGGAGGACCTTATCCATCTTTCTCCTCCTCTCTCTCTCTCTCTCTCTCTCTCTCTCTCTGTCTCTCTTTCTCTCTCGTTCTCTCTTTCTGTGGAAAGGATCCGGGCAAAGAAGCAGAGCAAAGAGGCAGGCAAACACCAGGACTTGCTTGCAGCTGCCACCCACCTCAAGGCCTTGCCAAGTGAGTACAGCCTGGGCCTCTTGCGGGGAGGGGCACGGCAACCCTCCCCCCTCAGTCGGTGGGACTCCCTCAAGGAGGTGGTTCTGGTCTTATGCAGGTAACAGTTTGGATCCTGCAGGGCACAGGATCATGGAGGATAATCAAATCAGGGCAAGACACACTATATTAAACCAGGAGTCTTCAAACCTGGCCCTTTTATGACTTGTGGACTTCGACTCCCAGAATTCCTCAGCCAGGCACGCTGGCTGAGGAATTCTGGGAGTCGAAGTCCACAAGTCATAAAAGGGCCAAGTTTGAAGACCCCTGTATTAAACAAAGAGAAAAACCCCACTCCCTTCTAGCACCGATGATGTTACCTAGTTGGGTCATGAAACATCTCCAAGAAAGCAACCAAGCTCAGAGAGCACCAAGGACCCCTCGTTTCAACCTTGAACTGCAAATATTCTCTTCTCTTGCTATCAGACCAGTGGTAACAACTCCTTTGGGTGGGTCCCGATCCATTGGAAGCGTGTTTCAGCCTTCAGGTGCTGTGGATTGAAGGTTTCCATGGCTCATGGCTGTCTTCTCCGCAGCCTGAGTGATGGCTGTTGTGAATCGTTTTTAATCCCATTAAGTTTGGAGGTCTGTTCAGGCCATAGATTAATAGAGAGGCCCTGCAGTTGGCCAGTCAAGAAATTAATGGTGCATGCACCCTAAAGGGCCTCCCAGATGTGTTGTGGGCCAAAGTTGCCTTTGTCTACTGCACAAAGCAAGTGGGTGCCTGAGCTGAAGTAGGCTAGGAATTCTGGGGATCCAGTTGATGATGAGCTGTCTGTCCAGGGAGAAATCCAAGCACAGCTTGGCCCCAGAAGTTGTGGGTGCTCCATCACTGGAGGTTTTCAAGTAGACAGCCATTTGTCTGGAATGTTATAAGGCAGGGGTCTTCAAACTTGGGCCTTTTTTGACTTGTGGACTTCAACTCCCAGAATTCCTCAGCCAGTGTTCTGGGAGTTGAAGTCCACAAGTCATAAAAGGGCCACCTTTGAAGACCCCCTAGTATAGGGTCTCCTGCTTCAGCAGGGGGTTGGACTAGAAGACCTCCAAGGCCCCTTCCAACAGTATTATTCTGTTCTCCAATGCAAATGTTGGTTTCTAGTCTGTCCTGACCAGCCTCTCTCTCCCTCTGCAGAAGCTCAGATCTTGTAGCACAGCTCTGCCTCCCCTTGGCAGATCAGCTCCCAGCCAGGGAACCATGGACCTCACCCACTGCAGCTGCTGTTGATTCTCCAGGGCACAGGACCCAGGCACCCTGCCCTCCCCATCCGCCTTGGACCTGCTGCTTATCTACCGGAACTTGGCATCGGTGGCCCAGCCAGTCCCCACCCTCTCCTGCAAACAGGCTGCCTGCCAGAGGCTGCTGACTTTGAACTCGTCAGGGGATCCTTGTGGGAAAGGAGAACCGGGGAGCAGCTGGTTGGAAAAGGGGGGTGCTGTTGGCCGAGCCTTGCTCCTGGCACCCCTGTCTCCCCCGCGAAACTGAAGCTCTCGCAGACTGGAGGAACCGAGACTCCTCGGGATGGCCTTGCTGAGAGAGACCAGCCTGGCGAGACACCCGGCAACTGCTTTTGGCACCGGGGAGGGGGGAATAGGAGAGGGGGGCAGGACAGCCTGGCAGTGCAGAGACATTGACCCGAGATCTCCCCATATGCCAGTTGTGGGGCTGCGTGTGTGTGTATGTGTTTGTTTGTTTGTTTGTGGATACATCTGCGCTTGGTTTGGTTCAGAGAATTAAATTTCAAATGTTGGGGTTTTTTAATGAATCTTGGGCAGTGTAAACCGTCCTTGGGTGTTTGGAAGGTGACTTGGGTTCTGCTCGGAGCCTTGGCCAGAGGGACTCCCTGGCCAGAGGGCTGAGAAACCCACCACCACCGCCATCATTGCTGCCTCTTACGGAGCCCCCAGGCTGGGACAGCCAAATGCTAACAAGCAAAGGACAGAGAAACATTGGCCTAGATCAGGAGTCCTCAAACTTGGCCACTTTAAGACTTGTGGACTTCAACTCCCAGAATTCCTCATGGCTGGCTGAGGAATTCTGGGAGTTGAAGTCCACAAGTCATAAAAGGGCCAAGTTTGAAGACCCCCTGCCTTACACCATCCCAGTCAGATGATTTTTTTCCAATCTTATTTTCTAAAACCTCCAGTGATGGAGGCTACTTGAAGATGTTGTGTGAATAAGGAACTTGTTGGCTTCCAGGCACCCTGCGCGGGGCAAGATGCTCAGCCGGATCTGGCTTGCGGACAGCGGAGTCCAACCGCTCAGCCTTGCTGAGCAGCAGAGGGAAGTTAGTGAACGGCCCCCGCAGAGAGTGGGGCGGTGGGCCTTGCACAGACACCAATGGCGAGTGAAGAAATAACTGCCCTGGTCCTCGTCTGCCTGCCTGCCTGCCTGGCGAATTCACTGGAGGCATCAGACTCCATGCTGGCCAGGGGGCCACAAGGAGCAGCCAGAAGCTCCAATCTTCTGGGTCCTGCCCAGAGTTGGCTCTGCCAAACTGGCCTGGGCTCGTCTCGAGACGCAACGCAGCCAAGCGGAGTGGCGAGAGACGTCAGTCAGCCCTTGGCAAGTCCCACAGCCAGAAAACTGGGCAGAAATTTCCCAAGACGAAGATCTGGAGTTGCCAGATGGGCGGAGAGGCTAAAAATAGCCAGGAACGCGCTCTCCTGCCTGGAGCTGCCCCGGCCGGCCTCCCAGATGGATCGAGGTAGCCCTGCCCGCCAAGGGGTGGCTACTTGGGAATGGTTGGCAGGAGGGAACTCGCACGCCAAAAGGCCCGTTTCTGAAATTCAGAGCTGCGGTTTGGGGAGATGATAAACCCTGGGGGGGGGGGGTTCTGGGTCCTGCCCAGGGAGGAACAGCAAGCTGTGTTGCAGACTTCTTGGGCTGTCTGGCCTCTTGGGTGTCAGTCTTAACCCTGTTCAAAAGGAATTCTGCAGTGGGTGAAATACCTAATCTGCTTTCAAAGAGGTCTCTGTGCTTGGCGGGAGGGGGAGAGGGGGCAGAAGGACCCGGGGGGTGGGTGGGTTGTTTTAAGGCAGGGGTCTTCAAACCTGGCCACTTTTAAGACTTGCGGACTTCAACTCCCAGAATTCCCCAGGAATTCTGGGAGTTGAAGTCCACAAGTCTTAAAAGTGGCCAGGTTTGAAGACCCCTGCTTTAAAAGTATGGGTATGTTAGGAACCAGAGAAGCACCAACCCCTGAAAGGCTTTGAAGGTGGGGGAGTCAAGCCGTTATGCACCCCCCCACTCCAACAAGTGGCCTGCAGCAGAGCACCTAGAATAAAAGTGTTGGAAAAGACCTCAGAGGTCATCTAGTCCAACCCCCTGCTCAGGCAGGAGACCCTCGACCTTTTCAGACAAATGGCTGTCCCGTCTCTTCTTAAAAATCACCAGTCGTGGTGGGGGAGTTAAGCCGTTAATACCCCCTCCCTGACAACTGGCCTGCAGCACAACACCTATGCGACCACCCCCACCTCACCCCCCCCCCCCAGCATCTTAGGGGAGAATCTCTTTTACTGTGTCCCCTGCCCCATCAGACTGCTCATCACCCTCTCCCGCCCTCCCAGTCAGGGGGACCCCCTTGAAATGGCAACAGCAGCTAAATGCCACCCTCTTTCTGATGGGGGGGTTGAGTACACTCTGCCAATAAACAGACCACCTGGCGGGAAGAGGTAGATTAAAGATTGCTCAGCCATCTCTGGCTCGCGAGTGCTGTTAGGACCATCTGAAGGCTTCTCGCGGCATGTCACACACACCCAGTTCAAGTGGTTGCCTCTCCCAAGACGTGTCTGGTCAGGAGCGTTTCATTTCTGGCCCGGCCATGTCGGGGCATCTGTTGGCATCATAACTGTTGGCATCGTGTGATAACCATCTAGAGAGATGTCTGTTCCTAAGCTCTGGGGCCAGAGTTGCCCAAACTGAGTTGGGGGTGGGTGGCTCAGCTGGAGTGCCCCCATCCAGAGGTGGTGCTGAGCGGCTGGCTGGCTGCCCTCAAGAACTCCCCTGCCAGGCAGAGCCCAGAAGCCCAATTACGGAGCCTGCGGGAGAAGACTCCGGAGGATGCCAAAGGCCCCATTTATGATCTCAATCAGAGGGCAAGTTGGAAGGCTAGAAGACGACTTGCCTCCAGAAGCTGTGGGCCATCGTTGCAGGCTTTCAAGAAGAGGTTGGACAGCCATTCGTCTGGAATGGTACAGGGTCTCCTGCTTCAGCAGGGGGCTGGACTAGAAGACCTCCGCGGTCCCTTCCAACTCTGTTTTTCTGTGAAAAGCACAAGGTCTGCACAGCCAACTCTATTGTCCCTTCCATGAAACTAATGAAAATGAACCAAGGTGGTCTTAGAACCTGGTCAAAAGCTACACCAACAAGACCAAAGGACCACAATAGGGTATTTATAGGAGAGAATATTGTAGCTCATGGCTGAACTGTGGGGTCTTTGGCATTCTCCCTGAGTCCCTACCAAGGAGAAGGGCGGTATATAAATCAAATAAACTATAACTATTCTCGGAGTTTGGGTATGCTAGCATTGACGATGTTACCTAGTTGGGTCATGAAATGTCTGCAAGAAAACAACCAAGCTCAGAGAGCATCCAGGACCCCACAGTAGTCTTCCTCCTCCTCCTCCTCCTCCTCCTCCTCCTCCTCCTCACCAGCCCATTTCCCTTGTAGCACTGATGATGTTACCTAGTCTGGGTCATGAAAAAAGAACAACCCAGCTTAAGAGAGCACCAAGGACTCCACAGTCCTCCACTTTCTCCTCCTCCTCGCCAATAGATTTCCCTTGTAGCACTGATGTTACCTAGTTTGGGTCATGAAATGTCTGCAAGAAAACAACTAAGCTAAGAGAGCACCCAGGACCCTACAGTCCTCCTTCCTCCTCCTCCTCCTCCTCCTCCTCCTCCTCCTCCTCCTCCTCCTCCTCCTCCTCCTCCTCCTCCTCCTCCTCATTTCCCTTGTAGCACTGATGATGTTACCTAGTTTGGGTCATGAAATGTCTGCAAGAAAACAACCAAGCTCGGAGAGCACCCAGGACCCTACCCCCCCCCCGCCTCCTCCTCCTCCTCCTCCTCCTCCTCCTCCTCACAAACCCTACTTCCTTCTAGCACTGAAGATATTACCTAGTTGGGTTATGAAATGCCTGCAAGAAAACAGCCAAGCTCAGAACATCTATGGAGATTCTGAGTCATCCAGGTCATTGTTGTCCCAAAGGTGCTTTTTTCCAAATGGGGGGCTTTCTTGGCTTTTTGTTGGAAGAAACAACTGTGAGGCCACCAAGATGAGAGGATAGCAAGGACACCACAATGCAGTGGTTTGTGAGTTTCAAGTGCCCCTTGGATTCTATCCTAAGAGTAATCTTGAAGACTTCCCTTAAAAAAAACCTAAGGGTCTTCTTATTTACAACAAACAAGCATAGGGACACCAGTTAAGATGCAACCATTGAGACATCTTGCAATATCCTAACCCAGAATGGCAGCCAGTTGGATGTTGTGGGGGCCCTTTCAATTTTCAACCCCCCAATTCACTTCTAAGTTAATTCGGAAGACTTCCAACTTCTAAGACTGAGGTCTTCTAAATTAATTGTCAAGACTTTCTTCTCTTGGCCCACTCTCTCCAATAGCTTTCCCGTCTCTACGCAAGCATGCTGTTATATTGTCTCGGATTCCTGGGGAGAATATCATTTTGCAGCAACGATCTCATTAATTATCAGAAGATAATTATAATTAGTAGATCCTGGGATCTCTTGACCCCAAATCCAGGATGTTCACAATCTGGAAGTCTACAGTGGAGACTTAAAACTTTCTTAATTTTGTAATTTTTGTTCCTGCTTAAGGTCTGTCCAAGTAAGGGCAAGCCTTGGCCAAATTCTATTCAAGCCGGAATTGACAAACGGCATCCTACAACCTACAACCAGATTTAATAGGACCTCCCCACCCCACCACCAAGGAGAAACAGGTGTGTCCTGTTGTGCCACAAATATTCTAGCTATCAACACAGTAAACGTGTTCTGCCTCTTAGCCAAGGCTCTTCAAACTTGGCAACTTTAAGACTTGTGGACTTCAACTCCCGGAATTCCTCAACCAGCTGGCTGAGGAATTCTGGGAGTTGAAGTCCACAAGTCTTAAAGTTTGCCAAGTTTGAAGAGCCCTGCTCTTAGCCATGTTCCCAGCACCCGTTGGGGTTTTTGCTCACCAATTAATTGTGGAAAAACTGACCAATTAACAACGTAAGGGGGGAAACTCCGTATGATGTGGTTGCGCCAGATAACCAGGGTTTCCGGCACTGCAGGTGGTCCTGCCCCCCCCCACAGCTGTTGTTGTGTAGTTATGCTTCATTAGGCTCCTGTGAGGTTTGTTGTGTGTTCTTTATTGTTTTACGGTCTGGCCTCTTAATTCTTGCAGGCTTTCTCCAGCTGCCAGCCTCTGGTCATAATAAACAGCTCGGTCACCTTTCATTGAATTCCCACACACACACACACACACACACAAAAATACCATAAAAGAAATTAGCAGATCCTTTGGGGCGTTTTGGAATTGGTTTGGTAGTTTAGATTTAGATTTAGATTTTATTAGATTTATATACCGCCCTTTCCCAAAGGACTCAGGGCGGTTTACAGGGCATTTTAAAATCATACCAATACAAAATACAAAGTTAAAAGACAAATAAAAGATTAAATTATCCCTGAAAATAAAACCCAGTTAAAATTCTCAGCCTGGGTCAGAGAACTCAAAGAGCCAAGTCTTCAGGTCTCAGTGGAATGAACATAGGTCAGGGGCAGTCCTGAGCTCCACGGGCAGCTGGTTCCAGAGGGCAGGCGCACCCACAGAAAAGGCCCTCCCCCTGGGTGTTATCCGCCGGCAATCTTTTACCGGCGGCACCCTGAGAAGACCCTCCCTGTGTGAGCGCACTGGACGAAGGGAGCTTGATGCTGGCAGCAGGTGTTCCCTCAAATATCCCGGACCCAAGCCATTTAGGGCTTTATAGGTCATCACCAGCACCTTGAATCTCACCCGGAGGGCAACCGGAAGCCAATGCAGTTCGCGGAGTAGAGGTGTTACATGGGAGTATCGGGAAACCCCCATCACAACCCGCACGGCCGCATTCTGCACCAGTTGAAGCCTCCGGGTGGTCTTCAATGGCAGCCCCATGTAGAGAGTTCCCGATTCCCGACTACAGCAAAAACGTGCAAGAGGGAAAAAGCCGACAATGAATGGAGCCTGACTCCTTGAGCATAGGCAAGCGAAATGGGCATGGGGGAAACAGGCCGGCACCACCTGGTTGTGGTCCTGCAGTCAAATGCCAACCAGGTGCAACACTGCTCGCTTTGGCGATTGATCATTTACGAGCCCTTCCGGGTTCCTCCTCTTCAGCAGAAACAGGCATTTTGTTGGAGAAAGTAAATAAAAACTAACTTTAGCCTGCTGACTCTTAAGCTACGTTTTCCCAGTCCGGAATCAATGCTCCCTTCAAGTCTGACTCCTTTCAGGTCTGACCAGGCAGCGACCCCTAGTGGCAGAGAGACGTCGCTCAAGGCTCCTTTCAGGTCTGACCAGGCAGCGACCCCTAGTGGCAGAGAGACGTCGCTCAAGGCTCCTTTCAGGTCTGACCAGGCAGCGACCCCTAGTGGCAGAGAGACGTCGCTCAAGGCTCCTTTCAGGTCTGACCAGGCAGCGACCCCTAGTGGCAGAGAGACGTCGCTCAAGGCTCCTTTCAGGTCTAACCAGGCAGCGACCCCTAGTGGCAGAGAGACGTCGCTCAAGGCTCCTTTCAGGTCTGACCAGGCAGCGACCCCTAGTGGCAGAGAGACGTGGCTCAAGGCTCCTTTCAGGTCTGACCAGGCAGCGACCCCTAGTGGCAGAGAGACGTGGCTCAAGGCTCCTTTCAGGTCTGACCAGGCAGCGACCCCTAGTGGCAGAGAGACGTCGCTCAAGGCTCCTTTCAGGTCTGACCAGGCAGCGACCCCTAGTGGCAGAGAGACGTGGCTCAAGGCTCCTTTCAGGTCTAACCAGGCAGCGACCCCTAGTGGCAGAGAGACGTCGCTCAAGGCTCCTTTCAGGTCTGACCAGGCAGCGACCCCTAGTGGCAGAGAGACGTGGCTCAAGGCTCCTTTCAGGTCTGACCAGGCAGCGACCCCTAGTGGCAGAGAGACGTGGCTCAAGGCTCCTTTCAGGTCTGACCAGGCAGCAACCCCTAGTGGCAGAGAGGCGGCGCTCAAGGCTCCTTTCAGGTCTGACCAGGCAGCGACCCCTAGTGGCAGAGAGACATCGCTCAAGGCTCCTTTCAGGTCTGACCAGGCAACGACCCCTAGTGGCAGAGAGACGTCGCTCAAGGCTCCTTTCAGGTCTGACCATGCAAAAGCCTGGAGAAGAGCCTAATGCTGGGAAAGGTTGAGGGCGAGAGAAGAAGGGGACGACAGAGAATGAGGTGGCTGGATGGAGTCACTGAAGCAGGAGGCGTGAGCTTAAATGGACTCCAGAAGATGGTAGAGGGCAGGAAGGCCTCTAGCAACGTTGTACAGGCAGTGGCGTAGCGTGGGGGGTGCAGGGGGGGCCGGCCGCACCGGGCGCAACATCTGGGGGGGCGCCCATTAAGCTCGCCGGAGGGGGACAATTCCGCTTCGCCGAGGGTCGGAGGAGCGAGTGAGTGAGCGAGCGAGCGGGCGGAGCGTAGAAAGCAACCGGATTCGCTGCGCCCAGCCAGAGCGGGATCCCGTCCTCTCGTGGCTGCGGATCGCC
Organism: Vipera ursinii; assembly: GCF_947247035.1. Lineage (NCBI taxonomy): Eukaryota > Metazoa > Chordata > Lepidosauria > Squamata > Viperidae > Vipera > Vipera ursinii. The sequence continues at coordinate 284,735,334 of NC_139513.1, read as the reverse complement.
TCCTTTCTCGGGTGGGGGTGGGGAGGCTTGGCGGTGTCTTGCCTCCCTCTCTTTCTCCCGCCGCGGCTCTCCTCCGCTTGGCTCTCAACCTGCAAGCCCGGCCCCCCCGACCCAGCTCCCACCCCCGTCTCCTCCTTTCCCGGAGGTAAAGGTAACAACTGCAGCTGCTTGCTGCTGCTGCTCCTCCTCCTCCTCCTCCTGCCGTATTGACTCTCTGCGGCCACTCGGTTCCCCCTGCAGGAGGCGATCGGGACCGCCCCCCCTGACACACGTCACCAGCAGCGAGAGTTTCCAGCCAGGCCGGCGAATCTTTGGGGCGAGGTGCCAAAGAGAAGGAGGCGGCTTGGCTTGGATAAGCAGCGTCTGGGCAGAAAATAGGTCGGGCGCCGCAGCAAGTATGAATTCCTGGGGTTCAGCCTAAGCAGGCAAAGCTGCAGGGTGGGTTGGCTGGCTTTTCCGGCTTTGGAATAACCTTGGGAAGCTGAGGCATTGTAAGTTGGAAGTCATTGTTTGTCGCCTAACACGTTGGGTCAACCCCACGCCACATGCTAAGCCATAAACCGTGGTTGGTATCCAGGGTTTAGGACAAGATGGAGAAAACTAGCCAATTGTGGGATCATAAATCTTGATGAAGCCCATCATCGCTCCATGTGATGTATGCACTCAATCTACAAACGTAGTCCAAGCCTATTCACATCTGTTGTAAGGTCATTCTCTCGTGGGGTTTATCCTGATGTCCACTAAGAGTGGAACAAACATGCCCCATTAACCATTTTCAACGCCATGTCCTCTCTTTGTCTCATCCTAAATCACAGCTGAGGCACCTTAAAGTTGCCTTGTTTCAGTTTTAAACTAGCATTTTCCCTCTTCTCCAGAGACCCTTTTTTGCCTTGAACCTAACTCAAGGGTAGGCAACCTTGGCTCTTTTATGACTCATGGACTTCAACTCCCAGAATTCCTGAGCTAGTGGAAGAGACTCGAGTGCTAAAATCCACAGGTTAGGGGGCGCAAATTACTTGCCTTGCCCCGGGTGCTGACAACCCACGCTACGCCACTGTGTACAGGGGATCGCGATGGGTCGAACACGACTTCGCAGCTAACAACAACATGCAACGTCCTCTAGTGGCAGAGGAGAGAGATTGCTCCAGGTTCCTAAAGTGCAACTAAATTGGCAAAACAAAGTTGGGAAGCCAGAACAGCCAACAGAGGGGGTTTCATCCAGCTGAAATGAGGTACGGTGGGAGCAAGGGAGCCACCTATGATGAGTCCCAGCACCCCCCCCATCCACTGGGAGTAGCCAGAGGGAGGCAAAGTGGAACAGCTGAGGGCAGAAGCCAGGCCTTGACTCTGCTGGCACAGAACAGCCCTACCCAGCCAGGAGGACCACAAATCCACGCTTCCTCACCTCCCACCCTGCCCCAATGACTGTGCCTGTGCTTTCAGAGACAGGAGGTGCCACAGAGGGCATTGGGATGGGCAAGGCTGCCCCAGGGTGGGCATTCGGCTCTGTTCAGCCACAGCGCCAAGGGTTCAAGGGCTGTGACTCTCCCGACTCAGAGGCTGAGTAGGGGGTGTTTGCCGTGAGCCAGCCATGGGGAGACAGACTTGCACCCAGAGCTGCTGACTGGTCCGTTCCAGTCCTGCAGCCAGACAGGGGAGGCTCTGTTGATCTGAGATGGGGACATTCACCCCATGGCCAACTCACCACAGAACACCTCGCCATGGGACCAAAGTACATAATATCGAAGACACGGTGAAACAGAATCAGGAAAGGAAGGATGCAAAAGGAAGGACAGAGGGAAACAGGAATGACAAACATTGAAAATATTTAATAGTTTGAATTGTCCTGCAGCACATTTCCCCGCGGCAAATTGTCCTGTGGCAAGCTGGCCACAGCAAGTTGGCCATGCCAAATTGGCAGCGGTGAGTTGTGCCATCCTGTTCTCCAGAAACTCCACCGCATGCAGAGCTTTGAAGCTTGGTCTGGCTTTCCTGCCATTGGCTGCCCTCTGAATCAGCCGGACCTGGCAATTCGGCTGCGGATCCAAACCACCCAAGCAGTGGCACATGGGCTTTGCCCACAAACAGCTCCAGGCTCTGACTTGGACAGCATATCCAGTTGAAAGCACCCCCTGGTGCAACATTGCTCCCCCTCACCCACCCCCAGTATGCCCTCATGGGCTTGGCAAGGGTGGATCTCTTGATTTAGAAACCTCTGTCCAAGTGCAGACGTTTGATCCCCTCCTTCCTGCCTTGTTCCTTAAATCAGGGGTCTCCAACCTTGGCAACTTTAAGACTTGTGGACATCCAGAATGCCTGGCTGGGGAATTCTGGGAGTTGAAGTCCACGAGTCTTAAAAGTTGCCAAGGTTGGAAAGCCCTACCTTAAGTGAAGAATATTTGTTATTTCCATAAACAAGGCAAGGAGAGGAATGTGTCTAAAATCCCTTCCTCCTCCTAGTCCAGGGGTAGGCAAACTTGGCTCTTTTATGACTGGTGGACTTCAACTCCCAGAATTCCTGAGCCAGCCATGCTGAGGGGAAAGGGAGAGGTTTCCAAGCTGAGCCATGCTAGCTCAGGAATTCTGGGAGTTGAAGTCCATGAGTGATAAAAGAGCCAAGGTTGCCTACCCCTGGCCTAGTCAATGAAGGATTCCCAGTCACCACCAATTAATTTTAATTTTGTCAACCCCAAAAGCCTGCAACTGCTTAAGACTTCCGCCAAACAAAGTTCTCCGGCCTTTGAAAACAGGGCACACCAGGTTCACTTTTGCAAAACCTTTATTTGGGAGTAGGGACAGGATAATCAGGACTGTACAAAATTTGGAACAGATTTAAGCAGCACATCAGAGTTTTTTGTTTCTTGGGCTAAAGTCTGTCATTTTCCTGGCGCGTGTGCTGAATTTTCCTTCTGATGCAGCAGCACTGTTGGGCCGGCCTGTAGACAAGCTGCGAATGTTCCACCACCAGGATCACGACTGCCTTCTGTGGCTTGGCTAGAGGTGAGCAGGGGGTTGAACTAGATGACCTCCACGGTCCCTTCCAACCCTAGGTATTCTATAAGCAGACTTACCAGCCTTGCAACAGGTTGCTATAGGGCAGGGGCGGGGAACTATGGCCCTTTTATAGTTCTCGTGGGCTTCAGCTCCCAAAATTCCTGGTTGAAGTCCACAAGTCATAAAGGGGACATGCTGTAGTTCCCCACCTCTGCTACAGGGGGAGCTCAATCCCCCCCCCTCTCCCCCACTGTGGCCGTATCACAATTTGCAGTCCCTTTGCTCAGTTGGTCTTGACCTGGGAGTTGAACCACAGGACCCTGGCCCAGCTTTAGACAGGACCCTCTGCTCAGCCCCCTCCCCCTCCAGTCTCCTCTCTCAGATCTCAGCCACAGTGCCCTGCTTGTCTCTGCACCTGCTGTGGTCTGCTGCTGCCAGGGGCAAACGTTCCCCACCCTCCGTGATCGGTAGGTGACACCCCCACACAAACATACACGCACCTGCCCGTTGCCGCCTTCAGTTTCCCACGCCTGCCCCCCCCCCCCACCTACCTGGTTAAGCGGGATCCCTTTTGTCTTGCCAGCACACCCGGAGACAAGGGAAAAAATAGAAGCAGCCCTTGTAGATCCTGGAAAAGGAGGGGGGGAAGGAGGAGGCAGCACAACCAGACACACACACACACACACACACACACCCCTTGGTGTGAAAGCCAAGACAGAGGGGGCCTGAAGACAGAAAGAAGGCATCTAGCCTGCTCGCTGGGTCACGGCCATGGGTCTCAGCTAGGTGGGGCAGATAGGACCCAGTGGCCATTGACCCCAGGGGTCTTTGCAGGTGCAACACTCGACTGTTTGAAGTTACAACGGCATTCAGTAAAGTCCAAAAGAAGCCTCTAAAGGCCAAATCATGAACTATTCAGATCCATTTCCAAGTTTGGGGTGATTTTCTAATGACAGGGAGTCCTTGACTTACAACAGTTCATTTAGCGACCATTCAAACATTACAACGGCGCTGAAAAAAGGGACACGATTGGGTGTTTTTTTTCACTTTCAGCATCCCCTCAGGTCACCTGATCAAAATTCAGGCACTTGGCAACTGACTCATACTTATGGCGGTCGCAGGGTCCCATGATCCCCTTTTGCGACCTTCTGACAAGCAAAGTCAGTGGGGAAAGCCGAGATTCACTTAACAACTGTGTTACTCATTTAACAACTGCGGTGAGTCACTTAATGACTGTGGCAAGCAAGGTGGTGAAGTGGAGCGAAATCCACTTAACAACTGCCTCGCTTAGCGGCATACATTTCGGGCTCAACTGTGGCCGTAAGTCAAGGACTACCCGTACAGGCAAAGCATCCAGATGAGGGCGACCACAGCACACAAAAGCTGGGGACATCGGTGTGAGCTGCAGAGCCTGGCCTGGCTCCCTCAGGGAGTCACGAGTGGGCTTCGTCTCTTGATGTAAATGGGTGGGCCCTCTTCTCCTCATCTCCCAAATGCAGCCTTGCCGCCCCCCCCCAGCATCTCCCACAAATGTAGCTCTTGGCAAAGGGGCACAAGGGAGGGGCAGGGGAGAGCCAGGACCCCAAAGACAACCACCGCCCCACAGGCAATTGACCTCTGCCACAGAGGTTGACCTCTGCCTGGGAGTCGGGGGGAGGGAAGGGGGCTTGGGCTGGCCAGCGAGTGGGGAACCCAGAGGGTCCTAGCTGGGTGGGACCGGTACTCACTCTTCCTGGTCTGACTCGGATTCAAAGTCCCGCGTCCAGCTGCCCGGCTGCAGCGGCTCCTGGTGCTCCAGCCTCTCCTGCACAAGAGGAACAGCACTTCTGGCTGATCTTGGAGGGGGGGCATGTCCCACATCCTCCCGTGGTCCCCACTGCCCCATCCCACCCCAGTTCCTTGGGCCAGGCCTGCCTCGGCCAGAACTGAGACGGAGTCTGTCCCAGGTCTCCTCCTGTGCTCCCCACTGTTTTCTCGGCTGCTCCTGGTCGCCAGATTGGGGAGGGGGTCGCGGGACCCCCTGTCGGCGAAGGGAGCCCATCCGCCGGCTCCTCTGCAGCTCTCACCCTCCCAGGCAACTGGCGTGTCTTCCTGGGAGGAAGCCGGGGCGCACTGCTTTTTGGGGCCGTTTGAGCCGCCCTCGAGGGGGGCTTGCGGAGTGTGGGGGGTGGGCTCCTGCCCCAGGGTCCCCGAGGAGCCACTTGCCGGGAGTCGGCACTGCTGCTCCCGCCCTCCAGGGGGCTGCTGCGGCGCCTCTTGATCGCCCCGGTCGCTCTGCGAATCAAAGGAAGGCGTGGTCGGAGCCTGGAGGAGGGGCCCCGCGCCCGTCCCGCCTCCCGCCCCTCCTCCCGCCCTACCTGCGTGGGACGCTCCGCTCCTGCGACCGGCGGATTCTCGCCACCCCGCGCCTCCCGCCGATGCTGCTCCAGCTCCTGGCTTTGCTTCTGGGGACCGATCCGGCGAGGAAGAGGAACAGGGCGGGGGGAGAGTGAGGCCGGACCACCACCACCCCTCCCCCGGGACTGGATGGGGTGCAAATGGAGGAGGGGGTCTTCTGCAGAACCCACCCCCTCTTCCCGGTCAAGTCTCTTCCCTTAATAAGGGAAGCCCTGGTGGAGCAGTGGGCTAACGCCTCCTTAAGTAACACCAGCTGCCTGCAATTAGTGCAGGTTCGAGTCCCACCAGGCTCAAGGTTTACTCAGCCTTCCATCCTTCCGAGGTAGGTAAAATGAGGACCCAGATTGTTGGGGGCAATTAAGCTGACTTTGTAATAATGCCGCTTGGGGTGTGTGTGAAAGCCCTAATAAGCAGGCATATACATAGAATGAAGGCTACTGCTAAGCTTGTAAGCCGCCCTGAGTCTTCGGAGAAGGGCGGGATATAAATGGAATTAATTTTCTTTAAAAAAACACTATCAGGCGGCTCTGCCAGCGGGATGGGTCAACTGCTCCCACCGGCCAACTGCTCCCACTGGCCGGGAAGGGGACCCCACACACACACACACCGGCCGCTGACCGGAGAAGTAGGCGATGAACGGATCTCTCTGCATGGAGGAGGAGGGGGGAGGGCGCACACAGCAGGTTTTTCAAAGGGAGGAGGGGGCGCTTGAGGGCTGGCCTGGAGGTTCCTGCCTGGGGGCCCCCTCCTTAAGGAACAGGAGGAGGCAGCCCCACACCCGGTGGAGGGGGGGCGTGATTGGGAGGCAGCTCCCTAGCGACTTCTCACACTCACTAGAGGCGTCCAGTCGCTGCTGTGCCAAAAGGAGACTGGCACATCCAAGACACGAGTGGGTGAGCCCTCCCGCTGGGGGTCCAGGTTGGGCAATGGGGGTGTGTGTGTGTCTTTGGGTTCAGCCCCTCCCTGCTCTTTGCCAAGACGGCTAGACAGATAACCGAGGAAGGGGACAAAGGTTTGGTCTCAGCTTCTGAGTTGAGCGGGGGGCAAGGAGGGACCCAACAGGTGACACCCCCCCGTCAATGCCAAGGGAGGGGCCACGAAGGAAACACCGACCTGGTAGGGCCCTCCTGCCTGAACATTGTCCCCACTCCTCTCCCATGGCAGCCTGGGCACCGCCTCCCTCTTGCCGGAGATTACCTGGGCAGGGGGCCCCTGGGGGCTCTCGAGGCTGTACAGTTCAGTCAGGACGGGCTCCATGGCACTTCAGGTGAGTGGAGACAGCCTGGTGGGGCAGAAGGGAGCAGGACAGGGGTTGGCAGCCCCCAGGAAGTGGGATCTGGCCCCCACAGCTCCAGTCCCTGCCAGCTGGGCACCTCTGGAGACCCCATGGCCTCAAGACTTGGCCATCCCTGCCCGGAGCCAGAGCTGAGATGCAGAGAAGCCCCCAGAGGGGGGGGGCAAAGAGGCATCTGGTTAATCGAGGCCACCCTGCCAGCCACAGGAGCCAAGGTTAAAGCCTGAGACCACCTCCCCACTTCAGGACCCCACCTTGTTTCCTGCTGGTCTGCCCAGGCCTCCGCTGGTCAATTGTGTTGGACAGCCGTGTCTGTTCTCCCGATTGCAAGCCTCCACTCGGACAACCGCTTTCCCAGATGCTCAAGATGGCTGCCAGCGTCGGTTACTCCTGGTTGGAACTTCTCCAGAGTTCCATGGCTGGGACCACCAGGCCCAGGAGTTGGGGGGGGCTGTGGTCACAAGGCGGGTGGTGGGAGAGGGGTTTCAGGCCCTAATCCTGCCCTTCGGGGCATTAGCCTTGACCCACAGCCCCAAAAGTACGAGATTGGCTGGCTTCCACCAGTTCTTCTTGGGGCAGAGATCAAGGCTGGCTTCTCTGAAACTCGGCTACACAAATGCTCCCCTTGCATTAACTCAAGGGTTTAACAGTTGAGTGCAACCAACGGAGAGGGGCTTGTGAAACACAGGTAGTCCTTGACTTACAACCATGTGTTTAGTGACCGTTTGAAGTTGCAACACCACGGAAAAAAGGGATGTGACCTTGCCAGTGTGTTCAGAGAAAAAAGTGACAATAAAGGTTATCTTATCTTACATCTTATCTTATCCATCTTACCTTACCTTTTCTTAGCTTAGCTTAGCTTGACTTGTCTTGCTGCCTTGCTGTGTCTTGTTTTGTCTTACCTTACATCTTACCTTATCCTATCCTATCCTATCTTACCTTACCCTCTCACCTCACCTCACCTCACCTGTCCTGTCCTACCGTATCCTACCCACTCCATCCTATCCTATCCTACTTTACCTTACCTTACCTTATTTTACTGGCTTATCCTATCCTATCTTATCCTACCTTACCTTATCCTTTCCTCTCATCTCACCTCACCTCACCTGTCATATTCTGTCCTGTTGTACCTTATCCTACCCTACCTTACCCTATCCTATCCTACGTTACCTTACCTTACCTTATCTGTCATCTCACTTCACCTCTCCTGTCCTATCCTATCCTATCCTGCCCTCCCCTTCCGTATCCTCCTATCCTATCCTACTTTACCTTACCTTACCTTACCTTACCTTACCTTACCTTACCCTATCCTATCCTATCTTACCTTAGCTTATCCTCTCATGTCACCTCACCTGTCCTATCCTATCCTATCCTATCCTATCCTATCCTATCTTATCTTATCTTATCTTATCTTATCTTATCTTATCTTATCTTATCTTATCTTATCTTATCTTATCTTATCTTATCATCTTATCTTATCTCATCTCATCTCATCTCATCTCATCTTATCTTATCTTATCTTCTTATCTTATCTTCTTATCTTATCTTCTTATCTTATCTTATCACCTTACCTTACCCTGCCCTGTCCTCTCATCTCATCTTATCTCATCCTGTCCTGTCCTATCCTATCCTGTCATCTTGTCTGTTTTTTAAATAGGTTTTATTAATTTTTCAAAAATTACAATCTTTAGAGCTTAGTAAACAACATGTTGTCTGGGTTCACATATTTAACATTAACGTCTTCAATATAAATCTATTCAGTACTCCACAATCCAGTATTTTTTCCCGGGTCCTCCTTTCTTCCCCATATTTTTCCATTTTCCGCTCATTAGACAATTACAATTCTTGGTACTATTGATGTATACAAAATTAGATATAGACACCTCCATCATATTTTACTAAGGTAAAGGTAAAGGTTCCCCCGCATATGCGTGCTAGTCGTTTCCGACTCTAGGGGCCGGTGCTCATCTCCGTTTCAAAGCCGAAGAGCCAGCGCTTGTCCGAGGACGTCTCCGTGGTCATGTGGCCGGCATGACTAGACGCCAAAGGCGCATGGAACGCTGTTACCTTCCCACCGTAGTGGTCCCTATTTTTCTACTTCCATTTTTACGTGCTTTCGAACTGCTAGGTTGGCAGAAGCTGGGACGAGTAACAGGCGCTCACTCTGTTACGCGGCACTTGGGATTTGATCCGCCAAACTGCCGACCTTCTGATTGACAAGCTCAGCGTCTTAACAATATCCTGTTTTTTGTGCTCTTATTAAAGTTTGATTTTCCCTCAATATTTAAAGTATCTCTCATTTATGATTTCCTCAATATTATTTACATTTATATAGCTAATTTTTTTATTCATACCACTCCTCTTATTTTCAAATTTTCCATATCAAAAGAAGAAAAAAATATGCTATTTTAATTCTAAATCGTATCTTCCATTATAAAAAGCTAGTCATATCTAAGGGTCATCCATTCTTTTAATCATATTCAAGCAGGTATAGTAAAAAGATAGTGCCCCTCTGATAGATCAAATCCCCTGTTTTTTAAATCCAGCTCTCGCTTTCTTACTTTGCCAAGTACAGTAGCTTTCCAGGCCAAGGCAGTTAAATCACCCAAAAATATCCTTTCTATTTTTATGAAAGCTGCTTGGCATGAGAAAGACAATTATTTAGGTAGAATATTTGGGGTGGGGTGGGGGGAACTCCGCCCATCCACATTCCCTAAACATTTCCCCTGCCCGCTCTATATTCCATTTTCTAGAAACTTCTTCCTTGTCATCAGGTGAATTTTGGAGAAAGGAATAAAGTGGTCTTTTGTATTTTCATTGTTAAAGCTAGGTCTTGCAGTATTTTATTTGTGTAAAAGGTAAAGGTAAAGGTTCCCCCGCACATGCGTGCTAGTCATTTCCAACTCTAGGGGCCGGTGCTCATCTCCGTTTCAAAGCCGAAGAGCCAGCGCTTGTCCGAGGACGTCTCCGTGTTCATGTGGCCGGCATGACTAGACGCCAGAGGCACACGGAATGCTGTTACCTTCCCACCGTAGTGGTCCCTATTTTTCTACTTGCATTTTTACGTGCTTTCAAACTGCTAGGTTGGCAGAAGCTGGGACGAGTAACAGGCGCTCACTCTGCTACGCGGCACTCGGGATTCGACCCGCCAAACTGCCAACCTTCTAGTCGACAAGCTCAGCGTCCTAACCCACTGAGCCACCACGTCCCTTCTTTATTTGTGTATGGCAGTCCATATTCTCCTATCTCCTATCTCCTCTATCTCTAGGTCCATTTCTTCTGCTTCACCCTTTGGTTTCTGGTTTATTTGTTCATACTTTGTAGTCGTTATCTGGGAACTTTCCAGTTGTAGCTTCAATTTGGAGACTTGGTCATTTATACCATCTAGGTCAGGGATTCCCAACCAGGGGTGCCAGACAATATTCTAGGGGGTGTGAAAACTTGGGTTTTCAAAGTTAAAGTGTATATGCATAATTCGTTGCCGTTATTTCGAACTTTTGTAAGGGGTGCAAGAATATATCAGAAGTGTTCTGGGGGGGACGGGGTATAGAAAAGGTTGGGAGCTGCTGATCTAGGTTATTTATGGCATCTTATCTCATCTCATATCACCTCACCTCATCGCATCTTATCTTAATAATAATAATAAAGTTGGAAGGGACCTTGGAGGTCTTCTAGTCCAACCCCCTGCTCAGGCAGTTAACCCTATACCATTTCAGACAAATGGCTGTCCAGTCTCTTCTTAAAAACTTCCAGTGTTGGAGCATTCACAGCTTCTGGAGGCAGGTTGTTCCACTGATTAATCGTTCTAACTGTCAGGGAATTTCTCCTTAGTTCTAGGTTGCTTCTCTCCTTGACTAGTTTCCATCCATTGCTTATCTTATCTTATCTTATCTGATCTGATCTGATCTGATCTGATCTGATCTGATCTTATCATCTTATCTTATCTTATCATCTTATGGCCTTGCCCTGCTCTGCCTCATTTTTTCATGTCTTGTCTTGTTTCATTTCGTCTTGTTTCATCTTGTCTCATCTCACCTCATCCTATCCTATCCTATCCTATCCCATCTCATCTCATCTCATCTCATCTCATCTCATCTCATCTCATCTCACCTTATCATCTTCTTTTATCTTGTCTTGTCTTGTCTTATATTTTCTTATTCTTACTCTCTTCTCATCTCGTCTTGTCTCGCCTCGTCTTGTCTTACATGGTTTGGTTCAGGTGCTTGTCGAACATGGTGGGCAAGACCTCCTCTCCCAGCCCAGGCTACCTTAGCCCTTCCGGCCATCGGCATCCTATAGCTGTGAAGGGCAGCAGGAGGCAGGGAACAGCTGGGGGAGGATCCTGGAAGCCCTTGTGTTCTGCTGCCCCCCACCCCCCAGCCATGTCCGGAGAGCTGCTGGGTGAGGGTGGGGCTGGGATTAAGATGCTTCACCCTGGTTTGCTGTGAGCCTGTTTTCCCCATCCAAGATTGTGCTCAGCATCTTGGAGACAAACACGTTGCGTAGAATTGTCCGTAAATCCACTCCCTCCTTTGGCTGCAAACGCAAATGTGCTTCTCTGTCGCTGCCAATATAAATAGCGTGGAAGGGTCAGCGAAGATCAAGTGGGTCCCTCTGGAGGCTGCAATTCAACTGGGGTGTTTGTAGTGGGGGAAGGAAAGGGCTTAATCCCGTGCTTCCCAAACCTTTTCCTCCATTACTTGAAAGTCCCTTTTTCCCTAAGTAGGATACTTGAAGTCCACTGGGTGTCCCTGTTGCATCATGGGTTCGAGTGTCGTTACCCAAAGGAAAATCACTTTTGCCCAGTTGGGGGGAAACGGCCGGCTTGGCAGGCTCTTGGCTTAACCCTTTTCCCGCCATCCCCTTTTCAGCTGGGCTCCTTTGGGTGATTTTCTTTCCATGCAAGTATAAAAAAAAGTTAGGTCGATAGGGAGGAAATAGAGGTGGTCCTTGACTTACAACCACAAAGGAGTCCAAGATTTCTGTTGCTAAGTGAGACAGTTGCTAAACGATATTTGTCCCGTTTTACGACCTTTCTTGCCACAGTTGTGAATTACTAACACTGTCGTTAAGTGAATCTGGCTTCTCCCATTGACTTTGCTGGTCAGAAGGTCGCAAGAAGGGATCACGTGACACACACACACACACACACACCCCAGGACGCTGCGACCGTCATAAATGTGAGTCGGTTGCCAAGTATCTGAATTTTCATCACTCCACCATGGGATGGCTGCAACGGTTGTGTGAAAAACGGTCCTAAGTCACTTTTTTTTCCTGTGCCACTGTAACTTCAAATGGTCACTAAATGAATTGTTGTAAATTGAGGACTACCTGTAATTAGACAATCACCACAAAGTTGGAAATAGATCTGAATTTGGCCTTTAGAGGTCCATGTTGGACTTAGAAAATGGCCACTAAGATAGAAAATGCCACAGCTGCAGTGGAGGTTGAAGGCATGGTTTCCCCCACTTTTTTTCTATTTTAATATTTTTTATTAAGTTTCATTATAAGATAAAGCTGTAGAAGAAACAAAAGTTAGAAGAAGAAGAAAAGAAGAAAGAGAAATTAGTTACGACATCTGACTTTCTTTGCTGCAGTTGCCACAAAAAAAAATAATGCAGGGACTTTTTGCTTTTCATTTCAAACCACTTCCCCAATTATAAAATTACTCTGATCATAGAAACCTAAATTCAAAGCTTCATTTTTTTTGTTTATACAAAAAACTAAAATGTTGTCTAAGAATATGACAGTATTACAAAAGGCTGTTTTAGAAGAGCTAACGGGATTTGAAATAGTTAAAAGGGTTAAATATTTGGGGATATATTTATCACCCTCAAATGTAAAGTTATATAAAAATAATTATGAAAAGTTATGGGGAAAAGTACAAAAACAATTAGATAGTTGGAAGAAACTACAATTATCCTTATTGGGAAGAATTGCAGCTGTGAAAATGAATGTTTTGCCAAAACTTTTATTTTTATTTCAAATGATACCAATACTTAAAAAGGATTTAAATTTGGAGGAATGGCAAAAAGGTATTAATAAATTTGTTTGGGCAGGGAAAAAGCCACGAGTCAAATTTAAGATTATGCAAGACACGCGTGAAAGAGGTGGTCTTAAAATGCCTAATTTTAAATTATATTATGAAGCTGCTGCTTTGTCAGCGATAAGTGATTGGTTTAATTTAATACAAGTGAGATTATTAAATCTTGAGGGCCATGATTTGTTATTTGGATGGCATGCATATTTATTGTATGACAAGAAGGTGGATAATGTGTTCAAGATACATATTTTAAGGTATGCTCTGTTGTGAGTTTGGAAAAAGTACAGACACAAGTTAAATTATAAGATACCTATTTGGGCAATACCGAAACACGCAATAGAAAATATAAATGTTGGGTTTAAACGTGATGTGATTACATATAAGGAAATTTTGTATTTTGAGAGGAATGTATGGCAATTAAAGCCATATAATATTTTAAAAGAAGAAAAGATTGTACAAACCTGGTTTCAGTACGGTCAATTACAGGCTAGGTGGAAAGAGGACCAGAAAACTGGTTTCTCAATGACTGATGAAAATTTGGTAAAGCAAATTAGAGATCAAGGTCAAGCACATATAAAAAGGATATATCTTGCATTGATAGAAATTGATTCAGAGACAGAACTTGTTAAAGATTGTATGATAAAGTGGGCTCAGAACTTTCAAGAAGTTATTACAATGGATACTTGGGAAAAGATCTGGGTGAGAAATGTAAAATTTACACAGGCCCAAAATTTAAGAGAGAATTTTTATAAAATGTTTTATAGGTGGCACTTAGATCCTAAAAAATTAGCAAGTATGTATCCGAACTGCCAGCCCAAATGTTGGAGATGTGGTTGTGAGGATGCAACGTATTTTCATATATGGTGGACTTGTAAAAAGGTTAAAGCTTTTTGGATTAAAATTTGGTGGAATATGCAAAAAATATTCAAGAAAAGGATAAAGTTTTGTCCGCAATTGTTTTTACTGGGCATTATTATAGATACTACTGTTGTGGACACTAAGTTGATGTTGAACTTAATCACGGCAGCGAGACTTTTAGTAGTGCAATATTGGAAGAAGGAAGAACTGCCGACTATAGAAGAATGGACTTTAAAAGTTTCCAATTTGGCGGAAATGGCAAAGATCTCAGCGTATTTGAAAGACCAGTCGCAACAGAGATATACTGTGGAGTGGAGAAGATGGATGGATTACATCCAGAATAAATACGGGACTAAAAAGTTTCACCTAGCATTTGAATAAGTATTGGATTTATGTGATATATAAATTACTTGTAGTTATTTTAATAAGAGTTAAAGTGCGATAGAATTTAATATTTTATTGTTGTTTGCATATGGTAGATTATGATTGTTTGTATTTTTATACCCTGTATTTAGCTCTGGGAAGTCGGGGAGGGGGGAGGGGGAGGGGAGGGAGGAGTCAGGGAGGTTTGGGGAGAGGGGAGGGGGGAGGGGGTTGGGAGGGGTTTTGTTTTTTAAAAAATGTACTGTAAAACTTTTCAATAAAAAAAAGCTTCATTTTTTATTTTAGTTTTTTAGTTTTCAGCAAAATGTCCAGAAGTGGTTTCCACGTAGAAATGCCATGGTTTTCTTTCAAAGACTCAGAAGGAGCCCCTGAGAAGGACTCGGGGCTGAGGTCAGCACCCAGCTGCACCCCAAAATGTCCCGCAATGGTTTTTGTGTGGTCAAAGTCACAAGGGCGGACAGGGCAGTTGGCTGACCCCTTTTACTGCATGCACAAAAATCCAGGGGTGCTCAGGTGCCCCATCAGAGGGCACGCTGGTCCCCAAAAGACTGTGGTTCCTGGCCTTGTTGCTTCAGAACTGAGGCACCCCAAGTTTGGCATGGAGCTGTTAAGACTCTGGTCCCTGAAGTTGATAGAGAGACTTTCACTTTTGCAAAGGGGCTGCTTTGTCCGTTTCCCCCCCCCCAAAAAAGAGCCCCCCACAAATCATTTATTTATTTATTTATTTATTTTATTACATTTATATACCGCCCTTTCCCGAAGGACTCAGGGCGGTTTACCGGGTGATTAAAAAACAAAGATACAAAAGTTAAAAACAGATTAAAAAAATTATATTCGTCCCTGCATAAATAAAACCCCAGTTAAATCATCAAGTACAGGTAGTCCTCAACTTACAACAGTTCATTTAGTGACCATTCAAAGTTAGAATGGCACTGAAACACGTGGCTTATGACCATTTTTCACACTTATGACCGTCGCAGCATCCCCAGGGTCACGTGATCGATATTCAGTCGCTGGACAACTGACTCATACTTACGACGGCCGCAGGGTCTTGGGGTCACGTGATTTCCCCCCCCTTTGGCCATCTTCTAACAAGCAAAGTCAGTGGGGAGGCCGGATTTAATTAATGACCGTGTCACTAACTTAATAACTGCAATGATTCACTTAGCAACGGTGGCGAGAAAAATGGTAAAATGGTGCAAAACTCGCTTAACAATGGAAATTTTGGGCTCAATTGTGGCCGTAAGTCGAGGACTCCTTGTAATTCAGGCAAAGCCTTTTATTGAGGAGGATCAAATCCTTTTATAGGGCACAGAAATAAATGCGACATATTTTGGTATACGTGGCACCTCAGAAAACTGGTGCTCAAATAATAAAAGACACTGCTTACGTGTGAGACTTGAACGAGAGAGAGAGAGAGAGAGAGAGAGAGAAAGGATTCAGATTCGCAAGTGGCAAATCTACTCTTTCTCAGCTGGGCTCGTGTCTTTCTTAAAATTTGCAAGTGTATTCAGAGATTTTCAGAATATGCTCTGTCTGGCCTAAATGCTGGAAAAGCAAGTTCTCCAATACCAAAGAAAGGGCCTTGCCTAAGACAAGAAAAACATCTTTTCTTTAAAAAGAGGCCCAGGCTGCCATGTTAAAATAAAAAGGTAAAGGTTCCCCCGCACGTGCGTGCTAGTTGTTTCCAACTCTAGGGGCCGGTGCTCATCTCCCTTTCAAAGCCGAAGGGCCAGCGCTTGTCCGAGGACGTCTCTGTGGTCACGTGGCCGGCATGACTAGACGCCAAAGGCGCACGGAACGCTGTTACCTTCCCACCGCAGTGGTCCCTATTTTACTACCTGCATTTTTACGTGCTTTCGAACTGCTAGGTTGGCAGAAGCTGGGACGAGTAACAGGCGCTCACTCTGCTACGCGGCACTCGGGATTTGACCCGCCAAACTGCCGACCTTCTGATTGACAAGCTCAGCGTCCTAACCCACTGAGCCACCGCGTCCCTCACCATGTTAAAATAGCCTCTTTCAAAATGTAATAACGAAGCCTAACATTCCAGACAACTGCGCTTCTGGAGAGAACCCCAGAAAGAATAGCTTGCAAGCCGAATCGTCCCCTGATGTGGGTTCTTCTCCACATTTTCTCAGAATTAAATGTAAAAAGCCGCAAGGGGATTCCTGCAATGACAGGATCTGCTTTGCAAGATCCACTCCACTCCACTGAAAGGGCCTGGCTGCAGATGTTATGTCCAGGCAAAACCACCTTCTTACAGTCTTCTGAACAGTCCCATCTTCCTGCTCTTGCCACTGACCCCCTTCCCTGGCGTGGCTGGCACTTGGCTAAGGTGTGCAGTCTACCAGTCAATTGGTGCAAAGTTTTATTTTTTATTTATTTTAATCCCATTTATATCCCGCCCTTCTCCGAAGACTCAGGGCGGCTTACAATTTAAGCACAAACCAATGTGCTTAGCAATAGCCTTCATTCTATGTATATGCCTGCTTATTAGGGCTTTCGCCAGCCCCCCCCAAGCGGCATTATTACAAAGTCAGCTTATTGCCCCCAACAATCTGGGTCCTCATTTTACCTACCTTGGAAGGATGGAAGGCTGAGTCAACCTTGAGCCTGGTGGAACTCGAACCTGCACTAATTGCAAGCAGCTGGTGTTACTTAAGGAGGCATTAGCCCACTGCTCCACCAAGGCTCCTTAAAAGGGCATCCAGCTGCCCCCAAAGTGCAGAGAGGCAAGCGTCTCCTTATGGCACCGTCAGCTGGGCACCTTGGGTAGGATTCTTTCTTTTATACAGTCTTGATCCTTTGTGTGCCATCTGAATCGTGGCCCTGAGCAGGATGAAGTTCCTTCGAAGGCGTCATGGCAAACCTATCCAACAAAATGACATTTAATATGGAGAAAAGCAAGTTTTTTGCACCTAGGCAAGAGAAACCAAGGATACCTATAGATTAGGCGAAACTTGGCTCAAAAACAGCAACTGCGAGAGGGGCCTTGGAGTCCCAGTGGCTGATCCCTTAAGCATGAGCCAGCCGTGTGTGGCAGCAGCCAAAAAAAAGCTAATACAATCCTTGGTTGTATGAACAGAGGCATAGAATCAAAATCACATGAAGTATTAGTACCGCTTTATAAAGCCTTAGTAAGGCCACACCTGGAATCCTGCATCCAGTTTTGGTCACCACATTACAAAAAAGATGTTGAGTCTTTGGAAAAGGTGCAGAGAAGAGCAACTAAAATGATTAAAGGCCTGGAGACAAAAACATATGAAGAACGGTTGCAGGATTTGGGTTTGGCCAGTCTAGAGAAAAGAAGGACTGGGGGGGGGGGACATGATAACAGTGTTCCAGTATTTGAGCTGCAAAGAAGGCGGGGGGGGGGTTTCAATTTTTTTTCCAAAGCACGAGAAGGCAGGAGAAGAAGCAACAGATGGAAAGTAATCAAGGAGAAAAGCAACATGGAATTAAGGAGAGATTTCCTAACAGTGAGAAGAATTAACCCATGGAACGAGTTGCCTTCAGAAATTGTGAGTGC
>NC_139513.1:284685332-284712832 GCF_947247035.1 Vipera ursinii | reverse complement strand
TGGTTGTTTCTTGCAGACATCTCATGAACCAAACTAGGTGCCATCAGCAGTGCTAGAAGGGAGGAGGAGGAGGAGGAGGAGGAGGAGGAGGAGGAGGAGGAGGAGGAGGGATGGGGAGGAGGAGAAGGAGGGGGAGGGGGAGGATGTTGGTGCTCTCTGAGCTTGGTTGTTTTCTTGCAGACATCTCATGAACCAAAGTAGGTGCCATCAGCAGTGCTAGAAGGGAGGAGGAGGAGGAGGAGGAGGAGGAGGAGGAGGAGGGATGGAGAGGAGGAGAAGGAGGAGGGAGGGGGAGGATGTTGGTGCTCTCTGAGCTTGGTTGTTTTCTTGCAGACATCTCATGAACCAAACTAGGTGTCATCAGCAGTGCTAGAAGGAAGGAGGGCTTGTCTAGAGGAGGAGGAGCAGGAGGAGGAGCAGGAAGGACTGGAAGATCCTCGGGGCTCTCTGAGCTTCATTGTTTTCTTGCAGACATTTCATTACCCAGCTAGGTAACATCATCAGTGCTGGTGAAGCAATTTTAGATTGTTTCTATGCCAAGACCTCAGTTCCCCCTCCAATTCCACAACATCTTTTCCAGAGACTGCCCAGAAGGTAGCCTTGCTTGGGGCATGACATGTCTGCCCTTGGTGGTGCCCAGGATGAGGAAGTGCTCCCCAGGAGGCAAATGACCTAGTGCCAGGCTCGGGGGGGGTGGCCCTTGGGGGGATTGATCCATCCCCTCTGAACATTGCTTCAAGGGGAGGCTTTAGGACCACCCCCAAACTAGCTGGGAGCAGCTGTTTTCTGCTAAAAGCCTCTCCGGAGACACACATGAATGTGAATCTGGCCAGCTGGTTTTCCTTTGTTTGATTTTAATTGAGTTTGTTATCATCATAGCTGTCAAGCCATGCATCGCAGCCATAAGCGATGGGCCATACCTCAAGAGCAGTCTGACCCCCAAAGGGGCTGTCAGAGAAGAGGCTGAGTTGAACGGTCTGCTCTCTGGCCAGGCTCAGCTCAGGTCTGTCTTCCCAAGATTGAGAATCGTGGAATCCCAGGGCTGGGAGGGACCTTGGAGGTCTTCTAGTCCAACCCCCTGCTCAAGGCAGGAGTCCTTAAGCCAGGGGTGTGCCACCATCGATGGATCACCCGCTAAGAAGCAGTATACCCCCATTCTGGAAGGGAGTGATAACTTAGAAAAATGTGAATGGGTAACCTGTCAGTTTGAAAAGGAAATGGGGTAACCCTTCCAACTTTATTTATTTATTTATTTATTTATTATTATTATTATTATTATTATTATTATTATTATTATTATTAATAATAATAATAATAATAATAATAACAATAATAATTTTATTTGTATACCGCCCTTCTCCCGAAGGACTCAGGGCGGTGAACAGGGCAAACATATAAAAGTACAAAGATACAAAAGTTTAACAAGAATTAAACAAAATGCCCAAGCTAAAACAATAGGTAAATATATTTACAACAACAATAGTAGAGTAGAGTAGAACAGAACAGAATAGAGCTCAAAGGGACCTTGGAGGTCTTCTAGTCCAGCCCCCTGCTCAAGTAGGAGAACTATACCATTTCAGACAAGTGACTGCTAGTCTCTTTTTAAAAATCTCCAGTGATGGAGCGCTCACAACTTCTGGAGGCCAGCTGTTCCACTGGTTAACTGTCCTCACTGTTAGGAAGTTTCTCCTTAATTCCAGGTTGCTTCTCTCCTTCCAGCCATTGTTTCTTGCCCTCTGGTACTTTGGAGAATAATTTGACCCCCTCTTCTTTGTGGCAGCCCCTCAAATAGTGGAATACTGCTATCATGTCGCCCCTATTTCTTCTTTTCTTTAGACTAGCCAAACTCAAGTCCTGCAGCCGTTCTTCATATGTTTTAATCTCCTGGCCTTGGATCATCTTAGTTGCTCTTCTCTGCACTTTTTCCAAAGTCTCAACATCTTTTTTGTAGTGTTGTGACCAAATCTGGCTGCAGTATTCCAGGTGTGGCCTTACTATGGCTTTATAAAGCGGTACTAATACTTCGCGTGATCTTGATTCTCTGCCTTTTCTTTATACAACCTAGGATTGACCCTTGCTCTTTCTATTGTCTGCTTCTTTTGAATAAACAGTAATACTGTATGACAAATATCATTGCATCCAGTTCAGAGATGCCTATCACACTATGATGGTCATCCTGACCAAAGAGGTCTTCTTCTCCATGCTTGTTTTCCATCCTCTGGGCATCTCTGTAGAAGCATCTGAGGTCTTGACTGCCACCTGCTTGAGTCCGTCCTGCAAAGCTCTGGTCCCTTCATCCTCCCCAGACGTTGGGCTGTCTTAGCCCACGTTCTGCATTGCTGCCATGTGTTGGCTGCAGATTGATTAGATACAGGTGGTCCTTGACTTACGACCAGAATGGATCCCCAAATTATCTCCTGCTAAGTGAGACAACTGTTAAGTGAGTTTTGCCCCCATTCCACCGTTGTTACGTGAACCACTCCATTTGTTAAGTGAGCAACACGGTTGTGAAGTGAATCTGGCTTCCCCATTGACTTTGCTTGTCAGAAGGTCACAAAAAGGGATCACATGACCACGAGACACCGTGACCGTCATAAGTATGAATCAGTTGCCAAGCGTCAGAATTTTGATCACCTGACCACGGGGGATGCTGCAATGGTTGTAAGGGTGAAAAAGGTTCATAAGTCACTTTTTTCATTAGCGTTGCAACTTTGGTCACTAAATGAACCATTGTAAGTCAAGGACTACTTGTATTTCGAAGTCTGTGGCACTACTGTATTATTTGTCATGATTTTATCAACTAATTGGAATGAATGTTAGGATTTTATGCATTGTATTGTTATTTGTTTTGACAAACAGCATATTGTGTTCTATTTATACTTGTAATCCACTTAGATTTGCATGGCTGGAGGGCTATAAAGTACCTGTAATAAATGAATAAAGACAAAAACTGTACGGCATTCATGACAAAACGTGGCTCAGCCTGTGAACCCAGTTGCTTGCTGAGCAAAATTGCCTCTTTCATCCACCAGTTTGGCTGAAGAGGAGAATTCCAGTTGTGCAATTACACACACCGAACTCCTTCGCAGACAGATTTCCAGATTAGCTGCCTCTCAAAATGGAGCGTGACGTTTAACATTTCGTTCATTTTTTTAAAAAAAAATGAACCCAAGCAAAAGGGAGTATCGTTTTACTAAGCCCTTTCACTCTAGTTTATGTGACTTCAGAGTATGCCAGATCAGTGACTACAAACAAAACTCACTAGTTGTGTACAGGACACCACAGTCATCCAGGGTTGCAGGTGGAAGGCAGAACCTTTTAGCCATGCTTGACTGCAAGTTGGAGAGCGTGGAAATCATCTCGGTTACACCGAGATTAGGCAATGAAGTGGAACAACACCTGAAGGTTGTAAACTCTTAATATATGTAGCAGGAATACAAAGTGACTTCTCTCCTCCTCTCCTCCTCCTCCTCCTCCTCCTCCTCCTCCTCCTCTTCCTCCTCCTGCTTCTCCTTCTCCTTCTTCCCCTTCTCCTTCCCATCTTCTTCGTTCAAAATTACAACTTCACTAAAAACAGTGACTTATGACCATTTTTACACTTATGACCTTTGCAGCATCCCCGGGGTCACGCGATCAAAATCCAGGCACTTGGCAACTGACTCACATTTATGACGGTTGCAGAGTCCCAGGGCCATGTGATCCCCTTTTGCAACCTTCTG
Organism: Vipera ursinii; assembly: GCF_947247035.1. Lineage (NCBI taxonomy): Eukaryota > Metazoa > Chordata > Lepidosauria > Squamata > Viperidae > Vipera > Vipera ursinii. The sequence goes on along the minus strand of NC_139513.1, from coordinate 284,709,113 downwards.
ACAAGCAAAGTCAATGGGGAAGCCAGATTCACTTAACAACCGTGTTGCTAACTTAACAACCGGAGTGATTCGCTTAACAGCTGTGGCCAGAAAGGCCATAAAATGGGTCGAAGCTCACTTAACAACTGTCTCAGCTAGCAGTGGAAACTTTGGGCTCAATTGTGGTCGTACGTCGAGGACTACCTATATAGTATATATACATAAATATACACAAACACGTACAACATATAATATGGGGGCATTTCTGACAGGCTGGGAACCTCTGCATCTCCTGAGTGTGGCCACTGAGGATTTGATGTCATTGATCTTGTTGTTTCAAAAAAGTCCACGAGTCGTAAAAGAGCCAAGGTTGCCTATACTATAGGGACTCCTGCTTGGTCAGGGGGTTGGACTAGAAGCCCTCCAAGGTCCCTTCCAACTCTTATTCTGTAATTCTGTTACTTCCTTGGCCTCACCCACCATGCCAGGGTGATAAGGGAACAGGCAGCAGAAGGTCCACCTGGGAATTGCCTCTCTATGTGGGAAGGGATGAGCATTTCCCCACTGCTCTCCTCCCCTCCCCTCCCTCCCCCTCCCCCTCCTCCTCCTTCCCTCCCTCCTAGGATACTCCAGGTCAGAGCCCGACACTTCAGAAGAAAGAGTCCCACATAGGAATGACCCCGAGGAACATCTCATGCCTCTGGGAAGCAGGCAGGGGAGTGAAAGGACTCTTGGTCCCAGGGCCTGGCATTTCCTCCCTTCTTTGAGCATCCTTTATTTTACATGGCCCAGCTGTTGGGAGGCCTGGATTCCACCCCTGGCTGGCTCTGTCTAGTTTCTCCTGCATCTCAGTGTCACCATACATGAAGCCTCCACCACTTGCAAGGCAGCTGCTCAGGTGGCCCATCCACGTGAGGGTACAACTTCTGGCGAAGCTCCCAAACACCTGCTGCTCATCTCCTTGTCCTTCGAAGACTTTGGGGCTGATGTAGGCAAAGCCAAGAACTCCCATCCTTTGGTTCTCCATCTTCACTGGGCCAGCAAGAAAGGGGCCAGCAAGTTCATCTCCTGATAAAATCACCATTCAAGAGTCCATTATTAGAGCTGGTTAACAGAATGGCAGAATGAGAGAGTTTGAAGGGACCTCAGAAGTCTTCTGGTCCAACCCCATCTTCCTTCGAAGCAGGAGACTCTGTACCATTCCAGACAAATGGCTGTCCAGACTCTTCTGGAAAAAAACCTCCAGTGTTGGAGCACCCACAACTTCTGAAGCAAGCCCTTCCACTGATAATTACAGAGTGGGAAGGGACCGTGGAGGTCTTCTAGTCTAGCCCCCTGCTCAAGCACCATCTGAGATATGGTAAATGGTTGTCCAATCTCCAGCAATGGAGCTCCCACAACTTCTGGAGGCAAGAAGAGGGCTGTTCGAAATGTAATTACATTCCTTGCTGGGTATAACTCCTACTGGTTGAAAGAAGTCTCTTTTGTAGTCATTTTGAGGAAAGAATAACGAGTCAGTTGGTGAGGGGACTGTATTTCCTCCTGCACCCCTAATTTCTTTCTTGATGAGACTGTCAGAAACAAATGAGGTGGTTTTCACCAACGCCTACTGGTGGCTGAAACAGACCACGTGGCCATCTGCTAATTCCACCACCACCACCTCCGGGACAATCTCTGCACCACTTCCAAAGCACAATTTACATGAAATGTGGCCTCAAGCTTTCCCAGCTGTTTCAGTTAGCAGCGTTCAGATGGCTGCAAGCAAATGCCAGATGTTCACTGGCTCTTTTGCAGGAGGAGAATTATGCCTTCCAAGGAGTAAGTCCTTGCTTTTGCCAGTAATTCCTGTAAAAGTTGCCCCCACCACAACTCTTGTGAAAACAAAGGTTGCTGGTTCAAACCTGACAGAAGCCTGGGACCTGGGTCTTTCTCCTAAATAGCCCATGATAACAATGAGGCCCTTCTGTCTGGTTTGACAGGAAAAATGAAGAAACGGTGCTCCACTGGACTTAGTGAAGAAAGAAAATAGGGGGGAAAGTAGGAAAGTTGTAGAAATAAAAATATTTAAAAACAAAACAAAATTCTTTCAAGTTTCAAATCTGCAACCTCCTGTTTCTCCATTACACTCTTTAATCATCCTGCTGTTGCAGCATCCATGTTAAAGTGTATTAGAATACAAGTACAGTAATGACATAATGAAAGTTTGCATTTTCGTGCTGTTGGTTGGGGCTTTATGTATGAGCACTTTGTTGCCCATATAGCATCTCAGAAGGGCACGATGGCTCAGCGGTTAAAGCCTCTGAGCTTGTTAGCTTTCCAGCTGACAGCCAGGGTTCAAGACCCGAGCGCCACATGACAGGGTGAGCTCTCGTTCCTTGCTCCAGCTCGTGCTCACTTAGCAGTTCGAAAGCAGGCAAATGCAAGTAGGTAAATAGGTACCAGTTCGGTAGGAAGGTAACAGCATCTCATGCACCTTTGGCTTATAGTCATGCTGGCCACATGACCACAGAAATGTCTTTGGACAACACTGGCTCCCTCAGCCAAGAAACAAAGATGAACTCCAAGCCCTAGAATCAGACATGGCTGGACAGGGGAAATCTTTCCCTTTATAGCAGTGGTTCCCAACCTTTTCTGCACCCCGCACCCTTAGAACGCTTCTGATATATTCTCGCACCCCGTACAAAAGTTCAAAATGACTTATGCATATACACTATAATTTTGAAACTTCTAAACCCAAGTTTTTGCACCCCCTGGAATATTGTCTCACACCTCCAGGGGACACGAGCACCCCCCATTTAGGAACCCCTGCTTTATAGCATCTCGTCTCTCTCTCTCAAACACCCCCCCAGCCTATTTGCAAAATAAAGATACAGTGATACATGCAGACACACTTAGTGTGATAGATGTGCTGTTGCCGAGATGTAAGGACATGTTTTTTTAAAAACCAGTTTAGCATCAACCTAGCGTAACCTCCAGGCCAGGAGTTGCTTAAACAATAAGCACTGTTATTCCAGGTTTTGGCAGAAAGTGGTGGATTATATAAATATAATTATTCAGTAAAAAGCTAAAATTCTCAGAGGACAATCTTCTCTTAAACTCCATGCCTAATGCACGGAATTTTACAACCAGGCAACATAAATGGATTCCCCGTGCCCTGCAGCACTGGGTATGGCTTCCTTCACTCAGTGTGTTGAGGCTTGATTGCACTGGATGAACAAATTGGCTAGAGAGCTTGTCTTTGCAGGCACAAGTCCAGGAGAATGAAGTATGGGACTCACTCACACAGAATGAAGTAGGCTTAAAAAAAGATAGTTGTATAAGTGCATTAGAAATATATAGTTGAATTTGTATTTGTGTGTGCGTGTGTGTGTGTGTGTCTATGTATATATATGTTGTTGTTAGCTGTGAAGTCATGTCCGACCCATTGCAACCCTATCGACAACGTTCCTCCAGGCCTTCCTGTCCTCTACCATCTTCCAGAGTCCATTTAAGCTCACGCCTACTGCTTCAGTGACTCCATCCAGCCACCTCCTTCTCTGTCGTCCCCTTCTTCTCTTGCCCTCAACCTTTCCCAGCATTAGGCTCTTCTCCAGTGAGTCCTTCCTTCTCATTAGGTGGCCAAAATATTTGAGTTTTAGTTTCAGGATCTGGCCTTCTAAAGAGCAGTCAGGGTTGATCTCCTCTGGGACCGACCGGTTTGATCGCCTTGCAGTCCATATATATATTTGGGTTGACAAGGTGCTCAAAACACTCAAGACATACACAAACACACACACACGTATATATGTGTGTGTGTGTAAGTGTGTGTGTGTGTGTATATATATATGTGTGTGTGTATATATACTAACAAATTACTTTGTTAGTAATTTACACAAATATATGAACTGTCCGGTGTGACTACAGCCTGTTCGATGGCCTTTGAGATAAGGCTGAAAACAGGAAATAAAGATTTGCCCCATGTTTGGGGCCTAGCAAGGTAATCTAAGAGTTAACATATGACACATATTTCTCCCCTTGCAAAAAAGCTAACAAAACGAGAGAGAACCTGTGGCTCAAGAAGTAAAAACACTGCCTAACGTGCAAGCAGCCCAGGTTCGAATCTCAGAAGGGTATGACTGACTGATGAAGACTAATGAGTCCGAAATGCATATCAGCCTTCCTAAATTCTTTGTTAGTAATTTACACACATATATATAGAGAGATAGAGATAGAGATAGATAGATAGATATAGATATAGATAGATATATAGATCTTTGGTCATTCGGGGTTTTTCCCACGTAGAATGAAATCTCATCCATAATAACATATATTATGGTACTTTTTTGTATTTTTTTTTTTAAATTTTTTGGGTAGAGCACTTTTTATGTGCTCCTTATTCCCCTTCTTTTTGTATGTATCATCATCACTACCATTTTTATGTTTTGCTCTTGTTATCTTCCTCTTGTTATTAAAAAGCAATAAAAAATAAAATTTAAAAACAGTAAGTGCTGATATGCCCTCAGTTTTAGAACATTGGCTGTTGCCCGGAAAAATGCTCTGTGGTTAAGAGAAAGAATGAAACAACCGAACCGTATTTATTTAAAAACATATTTTTAATTAAGTGTGTGTCAGCACAGGTGTTTTATACATTAAGCGCCAAGCGAGATATACAACTTATACATTATTTATCAATACTATAATGTTGCTAAGGTCTGCATTAACAAAGTTTTTTTAGAGTTTGCTTCCCCCCACCATCATTTCTTATTAAATACCAAAGTGCAGCAATTTTCATTTTCAAAAAGGGACTGGTAAACTGGCCACTGATCCTTTTCAAGCCCCTACCCATGTGCGAGGCCAGCCTTGGTCTAGGGCAGGGGTAGGCAACCTCGGCTCTTTTATGACTCATGAACTGGAAGTCCATGAGTCATAAAAGAGCCGAGGTTGCCTACTCCTGGTCTAGGGCAATGGGGTCCATCCTTGGCAACTTTAACACCTGGGGACTGTTTGGCACAGTAACCAAACCGGACAGTTACAGACTCCAACGGATAGTTAGGACTGCAGAAAAACAACTGCAACCAGCCTGCCTTCCATGGAGGACCTGCACATTGTGTGGGTCAGAAGGAGGGCTGAGGTCTTTGCAGACCCCTCACATCCTGGACACAAACTGTTTCAGCTCCTCCCACTGGGATGCCACAACAGGGCATTGCATGCCAAAACAACTAGACATAGAGAAATAATTTCCCCCCTCGTGCCATTACTCTGCTGAACACCTAATTCTCACAGTACTCTCTTATGTCTATGAATATTTACCCATGTTGTATCACTGTAGCATTGTCATTATCCTCCTCATCTTCTTTACTTTCCCCCACCGCTTCCCGTTATTGGTATTATTATAATGATTATTATTTTTCTGTAGCTTTGCATATACATTGAGAGCTTCTGCACTGGAGACAAATTTCTTGTGTGTCCAATCATACTTGGCCAATGAAGATTTCTATTCTATTCTATTCTATTCTATTCTATTCTATTCTATTCTATTCTATTCTATTCTATTCTATTCTATTCCCAGAATTCCCCAGTCAGTCATGCTAGCTGGGGAATTCTGGGAGTTGAAGTCCTTAGGCCTTAAAGCTGCCAAGGTTGGACACACCCGTGGTCTAGGGTGTGCATGAGGCTTCCTCTTGCTTAGGGGTCTGGGAAATCCCTGATACTTTAAGAAGAGCCTCCAAGATGCACTCAGAACTAGCTGAAGACCTGGAGAACCTCTTGTTGACAGGGGAAGACCAGGTTGGGCTGATCAGCATGTCTTCTAGATGGACTTTTCGGCTCCAAATCCCTGAACAGAGAAATGGTGGGGGTGGGCTCAAAGGCAAAATATGCAGACAAGAACCTGAGAGAATAATGAATAGGGCTCCTTCTCACATGAAGGCACATCCCTGCAGAGAAGCAACCATTCTGAGATTCCAACCATCTTGGTTTCTGTTCACTGGAGTTGAACCTCCTTTGCAACTCAGCCTGGGAAGTATTCAGTCTTAGGAAGATGAGACCATCCTGTCACGGGAAGAAAAAAGCAAAGAGGTGACTTTCAGAGAAATGAGGTTGGTTGGCAGTAGGGAAGACTTCAAACCTCTAGGATCTCCGTAGAACTCACATCTACCACCTTGTAGAGTCAATGAGGACAGGAGCCCTTGTGGAGAATTAAGAGAGCCCAGATTGCTAGGTCTAGGAAGAGCCTCTTGCCAGGTGGCTTCTCGCCGGTTGAGGCATTGTCAACCAGTGAGAACCTACCGGTTCTCAACTTTTATGGGATCCACTTCAGCCACTGCCAGCGTGAAGTGCAATGAGACAACTCGCCGAAGCTAGCTCACCATGGCCAACTCTCTGTGGGAAAATTCAACAGTTCAATTTAATTATTTAAAATAGTTTTTAAAAATATTTTTATTTGTGTCATTTTGTCCCTCCTTTTTTAATGATCCTATTCCACTATTTTTTCGATGAGTATAACTCTTGTCCCATGGTGAATTGGCTGTGGCGAGCTGGCTGTGGCGAGTTGGCCACAGTGAGTTGGCTATAGCAAGTTGTTACATGAAGAGCCCAAGTGGGCACACATTATTTATTTATTATTTATTTATTAATTTAATTTGTATACCGCCCTTCTCTCAAGAGACTCAGGGCGGTGAACAGGGCAATACATAAAAATTAGATACAAAAATTAAAATTATTAAAACATGATTAAACAATGCCCATAAATAATACAAATTTAAAATTGAAATCATTTATAAAAATCCCACCCCATCCCATCAGGCCAGGCCCGCTTGTTTAAAGAGATGGGTTTTAAGATCGTGCCGGAAGGAGCGGAGATCGGGCGCCATCCGGAGCTCAACCGGAAGATGGTTCCATAAATCCGGTGCACCCACAGAGAACGCTCTCCCCCTGGGGGCCATGGACCTGCTCTGTGGCATCTCCCTGCTTACCCCAAGGAAGCCTGGGGTCAGCTGTCATCTTTTGCTTGCTGTTATTCACCATTATGTGGTGACAGACTGCCATGAACTATGGGGAGGAAAATTGGGGGGTAAGGCTTGAGGAATCAAAAGCAGAGAATGTACCACCTCAAAATCCTACCCCAAGGTCATTAGGTTAGGTTAGGTTAGGATAGGATAGGATAGGATAGGTTAGGATAGGATAGGATAGGATAGGATAGGATAGGATAGGATAGGGTAGGGTAGGGTAGGGTAGGGTAGGGTAGGGCAGGGCAGGGCAGGGCAGGGCAGGGCAGGGTAAGGTAAGGTAGGGTAAGGTAGGGTAAGATAGAGCTGGAAGGGATCTTGGAGGTCTTCTAGTCCACCCCCATGCTCAAGCAAGAGATCCTATACCATTTCAGACAGGTGGCCATACAGTCTCTTCCCAAAAACCTCCAGTGTTGGAGTACCTACAACTGTCTGAAGGCAAGCTGTTCCACTAGTTAATTGTCCTCACTGTTAGGAAGTTTCTCCTTAATTCCAGGTTGCTTCTCTCCTTGATTAGTTTCCATCTGTTGTTTCTTGTCTTGCCTTCTGTGCTTTGGAAAATAAATTGACCCCCTCTTCCTTGTGGCAGCCCCTGGAATATTGGAATCCTGCTATCATGTTCCCCTTAGTCCTTCTTTTTTCTAGACTAGCCAAATCCAATTCCTGCAACTGTTCTTCATACGTTTTAGCCTCCAGGCCTTTAATCATCTTAGTTGCTCTTCTCTGCAACTTTTCAAAGTCCCAACATCTTTTTTGTAATGTGGTGACCAAAACTGGATGCAGTATTCCAGATGTGGCTTTACTAAGGTTTTATAAAGCAGTACTAATACTTAACATGATTTTGAGAGGGAGGCGGAGGTAGAGATGGAGGTGGAGATGGAGATAAGACCACCTACCTCTTAGGCAGTCTTTTTGTCCCCTTTCTGGCTTTCCTTTCATCCAGGGCCTCCTGAAAGTCCCTTGCCACCTTGGAGTTAGGAGGGTAGCAGAGTTTACGATTACGTCTGGTGATGAGCCTGAGTTAGGAGAAAATAGAGAACAAAGTTTGGGGTCCCTGCTCGACCAGTTTTAATTGGTCAACCATCTCCAGTATGAAGTTCCCACATTGGTTCCCCAAGCCATCTGGCAGAGCCAGGTCTTCCGACCCTTATGAAACATCAGGAGGCTGGGAATCAATGTCACCCTAGAAGGTAGGATGTCCCAGAGGGAAGAGAATTACTTTCTCCTGGACAAATAACAGAATGACAGAGTTGGAAGCGACCTTGGTGGTCTTCTATCAATCCATCCATCCATCCATCCATCCATCCATCCATCCATTGAGTAGTGAGTTCTGGAATGCACCATCCATCCATCCATCAATCAGAGTAGAGCTAGAAGGGACCCTAGAGGTCTTCCAGTTCAACCCCCTGCTCAAGCAGGAGACCCTACACCACCTCAGACAGGTGGCTGTCCATTCTCTTCTCAAACACCCTCTCCTGGAGACCACCAGCCAAAATTCCTTGGGTGATGGGATTGCAGTGTGCCCCCTCCGCTGGCACGGGTGGGATGGGCCAATCCCATGGGAGTGAGATGGTCAATAAACCAAGGAACATCCAAGATCGCTAACCAGGAAGGGACTGCTTAGGGGCATTTCAGCTGATGTGAAACAATGGTTGCAGCTTTTGAGGGACTGCTCTTCCTGCCTCTTCCCAAGCCATCTCAAATGAGCCCCATCACCACAAGTGCTGGCCGTGGGCTCCATAGCTGACCCACCTGATGAGTGAAAATGGGTTTGCTTCTGTTGGTCCTTATCTCCTGGACCATTTCAAACTGAGGATTTCCACTTAGCCAACATTTTTTCACTCTACTAGCCCAGGGCTTTTCAACCAGTGGTACAGGTACCACCTGTGGGACATTGGCACCTGGCAGGTGGTACACGACCATCCTAGAAAAGTGGTAGCTGGGGAGAGGAATGAGCTGAACCGGTGGCAGCACCACACAAGCCTAAGCGAGAGATGGCTGGTGTTGCAGGTCTGTCAGGGCTCAACAAAAGCGCCAAGATCAGCATTTCTTCGGGGCTGTCAGGGCTCAGTGGAAGCGCCAGGACCAGTGTCAGGCTCCAGCTGGAGCTCAGTGCTGATCCTAGCATTTCTGAGCCCAGAAGAAGCGTCGATCAGCTGGAATGTTGCAGCATCTCCAGGGTCTTGTGATTTACATTCAGATGCTTGGCAACTGATTCATATTTATGACAGTCACAGTGTCCCAGGGTCATGTGAAGTGACCAAAACCTGCTGCAACCACCCAGCAGAGGAGGGGAAATAAAAACAAAGCACACCCCACCCCACCCCCACTGCCAATCCTCAACAGAAATGCTCACAACAATGAAAACCTCGGATAGGAGGAAGAACGCCGCCAGGCGGGCAGACAGGTGTCTTGCTCGGCTGTGGCTTGGGAGGCACTTTTTTCAGTGCCATTGTAAATTTGAATAGTCACTAAGTGAAGTGTTGTAATTCGAGGACTACCTATACTTCATCACTTTTTTCCTTTTTTTTTTTTGGTCATCAAGTTTTTGACACCTTGCTAGGCGGCTGGTGGTACTCGGATGTTGCCATATCCTAAAAGTGGTACAATGGGTGAAAAGGTTGAAAAGCCCTGTTCTAGCCCAACACCTCAACACCTCCTTACCTCAAATTTCCCAGGTCACACATACAGTATCATTGAAGAACAAACTTCAAACTTGGTTGCTTTCTTGCATACGTCTCATTAGCCAAACTAGTTAACATCATCAGTGTTAGTCATCTAGAACTAGATTCAACTAGCAACGAGGATGTTCCTAGTGGACCAAGGACCCCTCCTTTCAACCCTGAGCTACGTTCTAATTAATTGGGATCCTATTTCCCTATTCTCAGAATTTCATGAACATGAGAAACTTTGCTTTCAGCCTGGCTTTATCTGATCAAGAAGCAAAAAAATGTAAGCTTTTCTCAATAGAAGACTCCAGACTCTAAAACCAAAACCTTTATTCAAGTTGATAACATGAGAAACCAGATTTAATACTATCTTATAACAGCCTGTACTGTGTAGAAGAAATGAACAGATTGAGAATGCCAGCAGCTAACATCTGGCAGGGACAGGCTGAATCTGAGATTCACAGAAGGAAGCAGTGGACCAAAACTGCAGGTCTTCTGAAATAAATGTTCATTGAGAACATTTTGTGATCAAGTGGCTCCATTCACACAACACACTAAGCTGAATTTGTAGCTTTGCTATAACTCACCATGTTGTCTGACCCCACCCCATGCCGTTGACGCATGCTGCAAATCCAGGCAAACGGCTTCCTATTCAAGAACTGGGACGAGTATTCTACCTGAATTTTTAAATTTAAATTTCTAGTTTAAGATTCCTATGCCTGGTTCAGTGTTTTACACTGCATTTTAACTGAACCATTGTAAGCTCCCAAGATCACTTCTGGCAAGCGGTTTTTAAGTCACACGAGTTTAAATGAAAGTTCAAATAAATAAGTTTTTTTTAAAAAAAAATATAAGTTTAATTAAAGTTAAGTTTAAAAAGCAAATGAATACTTTTAAATAAACTTTTATATAAACTTTTTAAAAAATAAATAAATGAATACGTTAAAAAAATGTAAGTTTTAAAAAATGAATGAATAAATAAATAAACGGTGTTCTGCAAATGCAGCTGGAACTGGAGTCCAACCTAGACCATGTGGCTCAAATGCAAAGGTGAGTTTGTAACCACATCTGGTGCCCCATGACCGCCCCCCCCCCCACAATTCCACATCCCATCTCCCAGACCTTTCCAGCAAGCCACCCCCTCCTCTCCCATATTTTTTGGGTACTCACACAAAAGCCTTGATGGGACACCCTTTGTCCAACTTCTGGATTTCATAACCCTTGAATGCTGGCAACTTGTCCAGAGAAATAGGTGTGTTTTTGGTTGCCAGGCAACAGTCCAAAGTAGGAGTCATAGCTGGAAGGGGGAAAATGGACACAGAACATAGGATCATAAGGCTGTAAGCAACCTCAGAGGTCTTCCAGTTGCAGGGGGTCTCTAAACCTGGCAACTTTTAAGACTTGTGGACTTTAGTTCCCAGAATGTGCTGTGCTGGCTGAGGAATTCTGGGAGCTGAAGTCCACAAATCTTAAAGTTGCCAAGTCTGGAGACTTCTGTTCTAGTGAGATGTTGCAAGGAGAGCAATTGGCGGGTTGATAAAAGCCCTCAGCAGTCAGGGGAGACCCGATCGCCGGCAAAGGATTATGGAATCGTTTGGCCGTGGATTTTGGAGATCTTGCTTTAAATCACCGTTTAGATTTGAATGGGATCAGCTATCTTGGACATAAACTTTTATCCCTTTGCAAAAGAGACATGATGAAGTTTGAAGGTGTCCATGGAAACAGAGCAGAAGAGATGGCAGTCAGCTTCATGGCGGGAACTTGTTGCAAAATGTTTTCATGCTTTTTATTGTTTCAATGTTTTTTGCCGTTTTCCATTGTTTAAAATGTTTTTAAGGTTTGAATTGTGATACAGTATACGTTTTTGGATTGTGAGCCTACCCAACGTCATTTGCAGAGCTAGGCGGCTGTAGAAATCAAATCAACAAATCAAAAAACATAAACCACAAACTTCCAACACTGGAAGTTTTAAAGAAGAGACTGGACAGCCATTTGTCTGAAATGGTATAGGGTTTCCTGCCTGAGCAGGGGGTTGGACTAGATGACCTCCAAGGTCCCTTCCAACTTATTATTATTATTATTATTATTATTATTATTATTATTATTATTATTATTATTATTATTATTATTAGGGTTGAAAAGGCCTCTGTCAAATCTGGACTGCTCTGCTTATGGGAATGAAGCCTGTTCTAGATTAAAGAGCAAACCAGAATATAGAAAACAGAGTTGGACAGGTCCTTGGAGGTCTTCTCGTCCAATCCCCTGCTCTTCCATTTCAGACAAGTGGTTGTACAATCTCTCCAGGGTGGGAGCACCCATAAATTCTGCAGGTATGCTGTTGCATTGATTAATTAATAGGATAACAGAATTGGAAGGACCTTGGGGGTCCAACCCTGTGCTGGAGCAGGAGACCCTATGCCATTCCAGAAAAGAGCGGTCCAATCTTTTCCTAAAAACCTCCGGGAGGAGGTTTTGGAGGCCAGCAAATCAGAAAAGTTCCTGTCCAAACCCTTTCTAATTCAGCTGCTCCGTATCTAGCATACCTGTCGAGATGGTAAATCAGGGTTTCTCAAGCTTGGCAACTTGAAGATGAGTGGATTTCAAGTCCCAGAATCCCCCAGCCAGTGATGCTGACAAGGTTGAGAAACACCGACTTAAGCATTATACCTGCACAGTGAAAGATCCCTGAGGTCACATACCTTGGGCTTGGAAAAGGCAGAGTCCAGCCACCAGCAGACAGAGGGCGAGGCGTGGGGCGAGAGTCATCCTGAGCAGAAGTCACCGTTGGGTCCTCCAAGGGCTGTCAGGAAGATTGGACTGGCTCCTCCTGTCTCCTGCAGTTCCCTATATACTGTTCAAACTCCTTTCGTTTTTCTTTTTTTCCTTTTCCTTGGCAACTGGCCAGTTCCTTCTTGCCAGTTTGTGGACTCTGGGGAGGCGGAGAGAATTCCCGGCATGGTCTTGCTACTCTTGAGAAAGACATCAGGTCTTTGGTGCAGCTGCCAAAGTTGATGTCTCATTTCCATAATAATTTATTGTGCTTATTTACTCAAGAGTTAATTGTTGATTCTAGTAAATACCATCATTCCAATCTTAAAAAAGAAAGGATCCAGATTCCAAGGAAAGCTTCTCTCTCTCTCCTTCCCTCCCTCCCTGTATTCAGTTTGAGATTGTTGGAAAACAAATGGGATATTGCAAAGTTAGTTGGCTGGAGACAACAGGAGCTTCTTCTTCCAAGTTCCGGCTCTAACGTGAACCCTGGGAATGGGACAGATCCCTCAACAATAGACAGCGTGGTGGCCCAGGTATCCTTGCATCTTCCTTTAGTGCTGCCCAGGACATTCACCTTGCTTGGGCTGACACCTTTCCCTGCCGGTCCTCTTGCTCAGATTAGCGTGGACCAATAGAAGAGACTATTTGTATCTCATGTTTGAATTGTGAGATCCTTGGTCGTCTCTAAGCTTGGTGGTTTTCTTGCAGACATTTCATTAAACCAACTAGGCAACATCATCAGTGCTAGAAGGGAGTAGGGTTTGTGGAGAGGAGGAAGACGACGACTGTGCGGTGCTTGGTGCTTTCTCTGTTTGGCTGTTTTCTTGCAGACATTTCATTACCCAACTCTGCAACATTATTAGTTAGTGCTAAAAGGAGGTGGGATTTGTGGAGAGGAGAAGGAGGAGGACTGTGGGGGTGGTCTCTAAGCTTCGTTGTTTTCTTGCAGACTTTTCATTGCCCAACTACGTAACATCATCAATGCTACCAGATGGTGGGATTTGGGTGGAGGAGGAGGAGGACTGTGGGATCCTTGGTGGTCTCTAAGCTTTGTTGTTTTCTTGCAGACATTTCATTACCCAACTAGGCAACGTCATCAGTGCTAGAAAGGAGTGGGGTTTGGGGTTTTTTTTATATATGCAAGTGGCTTGCCATGGTAACATTGATGGGAGTGTGGAGCGGTTTTTTTTCTTGGCAGTTCCTTGATTATTGTTTTCTGCTTGATTGTTTTTGTCTGGTGTTAATCTATGCTTATCTGGGATTCTTTTTTTGTACAGTCCTTGATGGCCTCTGTGTTTGGTTCCTTTCTTGCGGACATTTCATTCCCCAACCAGGTAACACCATCAGTACTAGCAAACTAGTTGGGGAATGAAATGTCTCCCAGAAAACAACCATGCTCAGAGACCACCAAGGACCCCACAATTCCCCATGGACTGTAGGCTGTAGGCCCACCATTCCATCGAAAGGAAGTCTTTCCATCCTTCAGGAGGTCTGGAGTCCTATTTTCCGGTGCCTGATTCTGGAACAAAGCTATCCAACTTGGTATCCTCTGGCTCTGTTGGGTTCAAAACCCCACAATTCCACAACTAGCTACCATACCAATATTTCGTGAGGAGCTTAGGTCTCTATTTTTCCTCCAAGTCTTCAAAGGGAGGTCCCTCTTTTTTAAAAAAGAAAACGGTTTTCTCTGCTATTGTTTCCATAAAAAAATTACTTCAGGCTTGAATGCTCCCAAATATCAACCTGGATGTTTCTCATTTTCCCTCTGTTGTTGTTAGCTGCGAAGTCGTGTCCGACCCATCGCGACCCTATGGACAACATTCCTCCAGGCCTTCCTGTCCTAGTCTACCATCTTCTGGAGTCCATTTAAGCTCACGCCTACTGCTTCAGTGACTCCATCCAGCCACCTCATTCTCTGTCGTCCCCTTCTTCTCTTGCCCTCAATCTTTCCCAGCATTAGGCTCTTCTCCAGTGAGTTCTTCCTTCTCATTAGATGGCCAAAGGATTTGAGTTTTAGCTTCAGGATCTGGCCTTCTAAAGAGCAGTCAGGGTTGATCTCCTCTAGGACTGACCGGTTTGATCGCCTTGCACTCCATTTTCCCTCTATCCCCATCTTATTGGTCTATCTGAGGATGGGGGGGGTGGGGAGGGGCTTCTGCCACTTCTTCAGCATGGAAAAAAAAGCTGATTTCAGGTCATTTTACGGGTTCACTCAAGACCCCCAAGCAGAACCTAAACCCCTGGGTTTGGGCCCCTCTCTGAGCCGCCAAATAATCAGCCAGGGTTACAAATTGCCAGGATTCGCCTCAGCTTGCACATCCAGGCCCGGGATCATTTATCGAGCTGATTAAGCTTGAAGAGCAAACAGAGCCGGGAATTCATAATCCAAACAACCTTCCAATTGTGTTTATTAGCCCTGTTTTTGGCCTTTGTGGCAATGAATTATAAATTCATAAAATAAACTATAAAAACACAATGAAAAGCGGTCCATCCGTGATCAAAATGAACGAGGGAATGAGAAAGCCAGATGGTGGAAACAGTATAATTATGCAACTAATTAAATCCCAGGAAGAACAGGAAGAGAGAGGGGGGACCCTGGAGACCCCCACTATCCAGGCACAGCCAAAAGGGGAGGAGCCACTCTTTGGGGGCTGGAACCGGAGCAATGAAGGACTTGAGCCCCAGCGCTCGGAAAGAGACCGGCCACCAGGACCAGCAGCTGGGATGCTTGGAATCACCCATCCTCGGCTCAGCGCTCTGCAGTTTCAGGCCACAGTGGTGGTGGTGGTGGTGATGATGATGATGATGATGATGATGAGGAGGAGGAGGAGGAGGAGGAGGAGGAGGAGGAGGAGGAGGGGTAATCCATTCAGTTGTGTCTGACTCTTGGAAATTTTATGTGACAGGTCTCTCCCCATCCTTCTGATCTTGCTTTGCTCCTTTGAGTTGTTCTCTGCTCTGGCTGGGGTCAGCTTTGAGGGTGTCCAGCCACCGTGTTCTTTGGCCGCCTGGTTTCCTTTTGCCACTAACTCTTCGAAGCACGATTGCTTTCTCCAGAGAATCCCCACCCATTACACAGCCTACAAGAAGTGAGACGCAGTCTTGTGAATTTGTCTTCCAATGACCTGTTTGGTGTTATGCCCTCCAGGACTTGCTTGTTGGTCACCTTTGCGGTCCCATACAGTAACAGAATAACAGAATACAGGTAGTCCTCGACTTACAACAGTTCATTTAGTGAATCTTCAAAGTTACAATGGCACTGAAAAATATAATATTAATACTAATAAGTATTAGTATTATACATCATATAATACTAATACTTATTCATATACTAAATGAAACTTTCTAGTCCCATATTTATTCTGAATATAATCAATCCTCCATTCCAAAATATATCTCTGTTGCGAGTGTTCTTTCAAATATCCTGAAATCTTTGCCATTTCCGCCAGGTTTGAAACTTTCAAAGTCCACTCTTCTATAGTAGGCAGTTCCTCCTTCTTCCAATATTGCGCTACCAAGAGTCTTGCTGCCGTAATTAAATTTAACATCAATTTAGTATCTATAACAGTACAATCTGTAATAATACCAAACAGAAATAACTGTGGAGAAAACCTTATCTTTTTCTTAAATATCTTCTGCATATTCCACCAAATTTTAATCCAAAAAGCTTTAACTTTTTTACAAGTCCACCATATATGATAATAGGTTGCATCATCACAACCACACCTCCAACATTTAGGCTGATAATTTGGATACATACATGCTGGTTTTTTTTTATCTAAATACCATCTATAAAACATTTTATAAAAATTCTCTCTTAAATTTTGTGCCTGTGTAAATTTCACATTTCTGACCCATATCTTTTCCCAGATATCCATCGTTATGGGCTCCTGAAAATTCTGGGCCCATTTTATCATGCAGTCTTTAACAAGTTCCGTTTATGAGTCTATTTCTATCAGTGCATTATATATCCTCCTTATATGCGCTGGACTTTGATCTCTTATTTGTTTAACCAAATTTTCATCGATTGTCAAAATACCAACTTTCTGATCCTCCTTCCATCTAGCTTGTAACTGGCCATACTGAAACCAAGTCCGCACTATTCTTTCTTCTTTTAAAATATTAAATGGCTTTAATTGCCATACATTCCTTTCCATTCTGAGAATTTCTTTATATGTAGTCACATCATGTTTGAATCCCACACTTATATTTTCTATTGCATGTTTAGGTATTGCCCAAATTGGTATTTTATAATTTAGCTTATGTCGATATTTTTTCCAAACTCGCAACAGGGCATACCTTAATATATGTGTCTTAAAAATATTATCCACCTTCTTATCATACAATAAATATGCGTGCCAACCAAATAATAAATCAGATGCTTGGGGGGCACTTTTTTCAGTGCCATTGTAACTTCGAACAGTCACTAAGCTAGCTGTTGTAAGTTGAGGACTACCTGTACTTTTTCCTTTTTTTTTTGTGGTCATCAAGTTTTTGACACCTTGCTAGGCGATTGGTGGTACTCGGATGTTGCCATATCCTAAAAGTGGTACAATGGGTGAAAAGGTTGAAAAGCCCTGCTGTAAAGCACGGTGGAGCGGTATATAAGTCCAAGTGCTCTTGCTCTGGCTAGTTTTTCAGTGCCTTTGTAACTCTGAATGGTTGTAAAGCAAGGACTACCAATACTGGGAAATGCCTCTGCAATCTCCAGCTGCCATTTGCCCGTAAGCCTAACAGATCGTTTGCTGGATTTCTCTTTTGCTGAGTCTCTCTCCCTTGGGTAAGTCCCCTTGTTCCTTTTTCTTACCATTAATTTTGCCATCCAAAATTCCCTTGTCAAGAGTTCCAGGTTTCTCTTTTGTCCCCATTTGTCTTTTATTGCTATTTTTCCTCCTAAAAAAACCACAGAGGTTTTTCTTAAGTTTCTTTGTTCCACTTTCTGGAGCTTCTTCTGGCTGATTTATTCCTCCAATATCTGTCTCATCTTCCCACTCTAGTAGCTCCCAGAATGTTTAAAAACACAACACGATGTAATGCTAGCAATAAAATATGTCTCCAAAATCATTTAATAATGAAATGTCTGGTGGAAGACATCCAGCTGTGAAGATCACCAAAATGCAAAGGACATGCAGATTCATCCCCACGTGCCAGAAAGAGAGGCATCCCCTGGGACATCCTCAAGAAAGCCTCTCCAAACCATCTGAACATCTGAATAGATGCAGAGAAGGGTCCTTCAATTGACTAACCCACAACTAAGGAGAAACTTCCTGATAGTGAGAACAATTAACCGATGGAACAGCTTCTCTCCAGAAGTTGTGGGAATTGGGTATGTCTAGTTTAATGAAGAGAAGGACGAGGGGAGACAGGATAGCAGTGTTCCAATATCTCAGGGGCTGCCACAAAGAAGAGGGAGTCAAGCTATTCTCCAAAGCACCCGAAGGCAGGACAAGAAGCAATGAATGGAAACTAGTCAAGGAGAGAAGCAACCTAGAACTAAGGAGAAACTTCCTGACAGTTAGAACGATTAACCAGTGGAACAACCTGCCTCCAGAAGCGGTGAATGCTCCAACACTGGAAGTTTTTAAGAAGAGACTGGACAGCCATTTGTCTAAAATGGTATAGAGTTTCCTGCCTGAGCAGGGGGTTGGACTAGATGACCTCCAAGGTGCCTTCTAACTTTTATTATTATTATTATTATTATTATTATTATTATTATTATTATTATTATTATTATTATTATTATTACTGGAGGTTCTTAAGAGATTGGACAACCACGTGTCTGGAATGGCACAGGATCTCCTGCCTGAGCAGGGCATTGGGTTAGAAGACCTCTAAGGTCCCTTCCGACATTGTTATTCTGCCCTTCTGACTCTATATCGACTCAGATTGACTAGTGTCAAGGGGAGAGGCCTTGTCCTATCCGTGAACGAGGCTGAGTTTTTCCTGCTTTTTCCTGTGTTTTGTAGGGAGTTTTAGGATCATCTTTTAAACTTTAAACCTCTTTTCAGACTCATCAAAGAAGCTTCTCAATAGGACAAGGAACTAAGTTGCTGAGTCTCAGAGACTGGGGTTGAAGCTGGCTCTGGATAGGGGCAGCAGATGGGTTCAAGAGCCTTCTTGTGCCTGTGGCTTGAGATGCCCCAACCTTGGATGTCTCCACAGGCAGCAGCTTAGCAAAATCTCAGTACGTCGGTCTTTCTGGGCTCAGCAAATGCTTACAGCAGGGGTGTCAAACTCAATTTCATTGAGGGCCACATCAGCATTGCGGTTGCCCTCAGGAGGCCGGGTGGTTAAGGCCAGGGAGGGCGTGGCCTACTGGGTGGCGTGGCTAGAGTGCGTATGGCCTACTGGGTGGGCATGGCCAGCTCTACATTGTTAAGGGTGCCTATGGGGGCCTGGGCAGGAGTGGGACAGATCTGAGGGTCTCTGGCAGGAGGAGGGTCTCTGGGACAGGGCCAAGACAGAGGGGGCCGTTCCCTCACTGTTTCCAGGATGGCTTCGTGGGCCGCATGAAACCACTTTGCGGGCCAGATCCGGCCCCCGGGCCTTGTGTTTGACATGTCTGGCTTACAGGGCTCTGCCACGTCCAAAGTAGACCTTTCCGTCAGGGCAAGGGGGTGGAGAGCAGATTTCTTCCCTCAAGAACTGAAGCTGTGGGGTTCTGCCGGAAATGGCCATCTCAGTTGGGTTTAATTTTGACAGCTTTGTCTTTGTTTTAGGGGATTTTTTTTTATCCTTCATGGAAACTACAGCTTTAGCAGGTGCCATCATGCAGAACTTGTGTACGCTTAAATAACTAATCTTAGGCATTAGGCAAATACGCACAAGAGTTCATCCGATTGTTAATGCTCTCCATTCATCTGGGATTTCTTGGCAGCAAAGTGGGAAAAAAAAGCTTAAATTCAGCTTGTGAGCGTGCCATCCTTTCATAATTAGCAACAAAGGAAAGAGGTCACTTTTTTACCCCTTCGGGAAAAGAAAAAAGTAAAAACTGTCCACCTCAGTTCTTCCCATAGTGCTGACTCTATCCATGTATTCTTCTCTTTCCTTCTTCCAGGATGATCTGTCTCCAACTTGGTCCTTCAGGTCTCCCAATAGTGGACCATCACCACTACAACCGAGTCATAGAATTGTAGGGGTGGAAGGGACCTTGGAAGTCTTCATCCAGCCCCGTGCTGAAGACCCATCCCTCTGTCTGCTGGTCCTCCTCCTCTTCTCTTTCCTCTTTCTCTTTCCCAGCACTATCAACTTCTCCAGAGAGCTGGGTCTTCATGTTGATTGACTGACTCTATGCCATCAAATCATTGTTGACTCTTAATAGCATGGAATTTTTTTAAAAAGGATGACCAGCCCCCAAATTGGTCCTTCAGGTCTTCCTATGGTGAGCTATCACCTCTATGACTGAGTCGTAGAGTCATAGAATCCAAGAGCTAGAAGTGGACTTGGGGATCTTCTTATCCAATTCTCTGCCCAAGACCCATCCACCTTCAGTTGGTCCTCTTCTTTCCTTTCCTTCCAATTTTCCCAGCATTATCAACTTCTCCAGAGAGCTGTGTGCCATCAAGTCATTGTCAACTCTTCCAAAAATAGATTTTTTTTCCTAGGATGATCTGCAAAAAAATAGTTGCTTCCGGGCTTACTAAATCTTGAAAGATATTCTGTCGTAATTTCACAAGCTAATGGGTTCCGTAGGTAAGAATTTGTTTCAATGATTCGCACAAGTTCATTGCTACCAGCCCAGACTCCTTATCTTCTTGCAAAGAAAAGTTATCCAGCTGGTCAAGTGTAGGCAGCACTCGTCCATGCTCCTGAGCAACATTCACATGTGCTTTGTGTTGTGTAGTGGGTTCTGGAGAGCAGGAAGGACGCCGAGACGATGAGTACAGCATGGCAGATCTTTATTCGGTGGAAGTGACTGTACTGGGGAATAGGGGTTACCTGTCCTCCTTTTATACCTGGCCAGGTGAGCAGCCAGCCAATCGGTTTGAACCTCTGTTTCCTGCTGAAACTGGGTTCCCGCCAAAACAGATACAGTTCAACGCCCCCTGGTGGTGACTGCTATGTAAGTGTGTATGTGTTCTCTTCACCTGGATACATAACACTTTGAGGCAGATGCATTGCCAGGGCTGGGTGGTGTTGGGGAGAAAGGATGCTTAAGAGCCTCCTCCTAACTCCCATGGGGATGAAAATGGATTTCCTGCTTGAGATCCAGTGGCTGCCTTTAAGGATGTGGAGGAAACAGTGGTGGCCATGTTGACCTGGTCCACTTGGACCAGGGGTAGGCAACCTTAAAAGAGCCTTGGTGAAGCAGTGGGCTAATGCCTCCTTAAGTAACACCAGCTGCCTGCAATTAGTGCAGGTTCGCATCCCACCAGGCTCAAGGTTGACTCAGCCTTCCATCCTTCCGAGGTAGGTAAAATGAGGACCCAGATTGTTGGGGGCAATTAAGCTGACTTTGTAATAATGCCGCTTGGGGTGTGTGTGAAAGCCCTAACAAGCAGGCATATACATAGAATGAAGGCTACTGCTAAGCTTGTAAGCCGCCCTGAGTCTTCGGAGAAGGGCGGGATATAAATGGAATTAAAATAAAAAATAAAAATAAAACCTTGGCTCTTTTATGACTCGTGGACTTCCAGAATCCCTGAGCCACTTGGATGGAATCTCACAGCTTTCCAAAGCAGCCTAGAAATCAACCATCAGCAGAGCAAGGAGGACACCCACACCCCTCCCAGGAGAAGGGAAACAAGGATTCTTTGCTTTGCAGCAAGTCCAACCAGTCGGGTGCTGGCCTGAGCTTCAGGCTGGATGGGTCTTTGCATCAGGAGAAGGTGATTCCAGAGCTCACTCTGGCCAAGCATGAAGCCATCCTTCCCCTCACTCATCCACTCAGGTGGAAAGGAAAGGAAAGGGAAGGGAAGGGAAGGGAAGGTAAGAAAGAAGGAAAGAAAGAAAGGAAAGGGGAAGGGAAGGG
Source organism: Vipera ursinii (assembly GCF_947247035.1). NCBI lineage: Eukaryota > Metazoa > Chordata > Lepidosauria > Squamata > Viperidae > Vipera > Vipera ursinii. The sequence goes on along the minus strand of NC_139513.1, from coordinate 284,687,736 downwards.
AAGTGTTAAATAGCGGGTTCTTTGGTTCAGGAATGAAGATGCAGAACTGAGTACAGGGTAGCTCATCGTTTATTTCGTGCAGGAACTGTACTGGGGAAATGGCTGCAACTAGCTGCAATATATAGTCTAGCCCCTAGGTGGCAGCCAATAGGTTTAAATCAACCATTGCCGCCTAGAAATAGCCAATTGCAGCACAGGAGACTTGTAGTCTGGGTTGCTGGAGAGCCGTTAGCTGCTCCAGCAACCCACTATTCCTCAAGAGCCCAGTACATAACAGAAAGGAAAGAAGGAAAGGAAAGATAGGAAAGGAAAGGAAAGGAAAGGAAAGGAAAGGAAAGGAAAGGAAAGGAAAGGAAAGGAAAGGAAAGGAAAGGAAAGGAAAGGAAAGGAAAGGAAAGGAAAGGAAAGGAAAGGAAAGGAAAGGAAAGGAAAGGAAAGGAAAGGAAATACAGGCTGTGGGTCCAACGCCAAACTTCTTGAATGCCCCCTCCCTCAGAGCCAGGAGCTATCTCCAGATTAGAGGGCATCTCATGACCTCGTGTCCTTCCAGAATCCAAATGTCTGATTCTGCCAAGTTTCCTTGGGACGCCACCAGGCAGAGGGCGGCTGAGATGTTGCATCAAACCCCTCCCCCAAAAGCCTAATTTGTAAGGAAAGTGTTCTGCCCCCACACACACACACACACTCAAGTGCCTGGGCCCATGCCAACGACTCCCTTGCATGCCTTGGCAGCACCGAGCAATGCCCCATCCTAACCGCTTGGATCCTGACTCCAATTGCCCTCTGCCACTAACACAGGCCTTTTTTGCAGGCTGTAAATCACTGCATGGACTTCTGTTTATGGCCGGCCTGACAGCCATTTACGGAAGGAAGAATCCGAGTTTTCCTCCCTGGTTGAAACAGGCTCTTTCATTTCACTTTCCCAGCCTGATTGCTAAATCAGCAGCCAGCAGAACAGAAAGTGGAGCCTCCCTCCCGGCTCCCAACTTCTCCTGCCAATCAATCTTTCCCCCAGGACTGGGAAATTAAAGTTGGGGGGGCTGGCTGGAGAGAGAAATTGTGAAAATGAGAAGTGGTGATGCCAAAGAAAGGGACTTTCCAGACCCAGCAGCGGTTCTGCTTTCCTTGCGAGCGGGAATTAGGAATCAGGCTTAGAGCAGCTTTGCCTGACAGCTGCTTGGAGAGCTTCCCTGACACTGTCCTTGTGTCTTGGGAAGTGGCTGGAAGGCTGGCTTGTTTGTTTCAAGCCAGCTTCTGTCATTAGTGGCAGGGGTCAAGTGTTCTCGCAAACCACCGGCTTCTGCTCTTTCGGCCCCTGGGAAAAGAGAGGCGAAGCGTTATCTTCCTGCCTTGGTTTCTAGCACAGGGGAGCAGAGAAGATCAACAAAGATGATTAGAGGTCTGGAGGATAAACCACACAACGAACAATTGAGGGAACTGGGAATGTCTAATCCAGGGGTCTTCAAACTTGGCCCTTTTATGACTTGTGGACTTCAACTCCCAGAAGTCCACAAGTCATAAAAGGGCCAAGCTTGAAGACCCCTGGTCTAATCTAATGAAGAGAAGGATTGGGGGGGGACGTGATAACTGTCTTCCGGTACTTGGGGAGTTGGGGGATTCACCTATTCTTTAAAGTACCTGAGGACAGGACAAGAAGTAATGGATGGAAGACCATTAAAGCAAGATTCAGCCTAGAACGAAGGAGAAATTAGTCAAGAACAATTAATCAGAGGAACGACTTGCCTCCAGAAGTTGTGGGTGCTCCATTACTGGAGATTTTCAAGAAGAGACTGGACATGTGTTTGTCAGGAATGGGGTAAGGTCAACTGTTTGAGCAGGGGGTTGGACTAGATAGAAGACCTACAAGGTCCCTTCCAATCAGAGAAATGACTTGCCTCCAGAAGTTGTGCTTGGTCCATCACTGGAGGTTTTTAAGAAGCGACCAGACAGGATCTTATAGGGTCTCCTGTTTGACCAGGGACTGGACTAGAAGAGCTCCAAGATCCTCTAGTCCTTTCTATTATTCTTTGTTCTATGAAGGCAGCTTGGACCTTGGCAACTGGGAATTAGACAAGGTCCCAAGCAAGGGACCTCCCTCCCACAGATAGGTCTCAGTATAAATGGTCCATTCAAGGCAGCAGGGGGAAATAAATCCAATATCTCAATCCAAGACTTGCTTGGGTATTTAGAGTTTCCTCCCCTTGCTACCCTGGATTTCAACCTGCAAAGCTGGAGGAGAGGACCATCTCATGATGTTGGACAATAAGTAACACAAGTGTATGAGCTTCAGTGGAGATTCTGCCCTGAGTTTGTTGGCGTCTTAAAACAACCCCAAGGCCAGGCTGAACTCCCCATAACAGCTGGAGAAATACTAAAAGCTGGGATTGCCATGGCTGGCTAGGGA
>NC_139513.1:284600011-284685132 GCF_947247035.1 Vipera ursinii | reverse complement strand
GAGAGAGAGAGAGAGATTCCGTCGAAAAGTCGCCCCTACACCTTTAGTTCTACGCGGGGGAAAACCCGAATAACCAAAGATCCATATATATATATATATATATATATATATATATATATATATATATATATATATATATATATGTATGTATGTATGTATGTATGTATGTATGTATGTATGTATGTATGTATGTATATATATATACACACACACACACACACACACACACACACACACATATACGTGTGTGTGTGTGTGTGTGTGTGTGTGTGTGTGTGTGTGTGTGTGTGTCTTGAGTGTTTTGAGCACCTTGTCAACCCAAATATATATATGGACTGCAAGGCGATCAAACCGGTCGGTCCTAGAGGAGATCAACCCTGATTGCTCTTTAGAAGGCCAGATCCTGAAACTAAAACTCAAATACTTTGGCCACCTAATGAGAAGGAAGGACTCACTGGAGAAGAGCCTGATGCTGGGAAAGATTGAGGGCAAGAGAAGAAGGGGACGACAGAGAATGAGGTGGCTGGATGGAGTCACTGAAGCAGTAGGCGTGAGCTTAAATGGACTCCAGAAGATGGTAGAGGACAGGAAGGCCTGGAGGAACGTTGTCCATAGGGTCGCGATGGGTCGGACACGATTTCGCAACTAACAACAACATCCAGCTCGCTTTCATGCCCAAGGCGGGACTAGAACTCACCATCTCCTGGTGATTGGCCCAAAGTCACCCAGCCGGCTTTCATGCTTAAAGAGGAACTAGAACTCACAGTCTCCCATTTTCTAGAGTGGTGCCTTAACCATTAATTGCATGGTGTCACTTCTGAAATTTATGATCCTTGGACTTTGACTTTCCTCATATCCCAAAGGTGACTTCTCACGAGGCAACTGGACTTTGTTTTTCTTTGGAAATGTTTCGCTTCTCATCCCAGAAGCTTCTTCAGCTCTGACTGGAATGGTGGGGGAATGGAAAGGATTTGTACTTGTAGACAGCTGGTCATTTGCATTCTTTTAGAGAGTCATTGAGACCACTTGGAGGTTTATCTGTGTCCTCAGGGTGACCTGAGTGGCGCAAATGGGTGTGGAGCCTTCTTGGAACTGCTGAAAGGACTGTGTTGTAGAATGGAGATAGATGATGCCGTATCCCTCACCCTCTTATTGAGAGAGGGCTGTTCAGTTTTGAGATAGATGGCCTCTTGGACCCCTCTTTCAAACCAGTGGTCCTCTCTGTCCAAACCTATGACTTTCCTCATAGTTTTCCTCTGCTAATTATGGCCAAGGGCACCCAAGGAATGTTTGCTGGGGTTATCCAAATGAATGGGTCACGGAAGCAGCCACTGTCCATTGTGAAACGATGGTACCACACATCAGGTTGAAGAGCAGATTCCTGGATTAGCCAGCCTGGTGCAATGAGTTGGAAGAGAGAAAAGGAAGTGCAGGAGAACAAGGAAGGAGAGTGGAAATAACAGTCCTTGTTTCGGTAACGGCCAGACCTGGCATCAGGCTGATTTGACCCTTTGAGAAATGGCTGCCTCTTATTCTAGTATAGGTATAGATCAGGGGTAGGCAACCTTGGCTCTTTTATGACTCGTGGACTTCAACTCCCAGAATTCCTGAGCCAGCTATGCTGAGAGAAAAGGGAGAGGTTTCCAAGCTGAGCCATGCTGGCTCAGGAATTCTGGGAGTTGAAGTCCACGAGTCATAAAAGAGCCGAAGTTGCCTACCCCTGGTATAGATAATACAGGTAGTCCTCAACTTCCAGCATTTCATTGAGTGACCGTTCAAAGTAACAACAGCCACAAAAAAAACCTGACATGATCATTTTTCACACTTATGATCTTTACACAATCCATATGTTCATGTGATCAAATTCTGGACCCTTGGCAACCGGCTCGTATTTATGACGGTCGCAGTGTCCCAGGATCACTTGGTCCCCTTTTGCGACCTTCTGACAAGCAAAGTCAGTGGAAAAGCCAGATTCACTAACTTAACAATTGCAGTGATTCACTTAACAACTGTGGCAAGAAAGGTCGTAAAATGGGGCAAAAAACATTTAGCAACAGGCATTTTGGGCTGAACGGTGGTTGTAAGCTATGGACTACCTGTGCAGATCATAAAGAAACTGACTTGAAACAAGCTGGCATCCATGAAGCATTTGCTAGAAGAGAGCATGGATTGAGCAGGAACAAGCCTCGTCTTGTACCATGTTTTGATCTGAGTAGATTAAGGAAATACCCTAAATACTTCTTCATTTTCAGGTAAACATTTGACCAACCAACTCTCCCATAACATGTTGACTTCAAAGCTGGTTAAGTGTCAGCCAGATGTTCAGGCAATTAAGTGGCAGCCTAGCTAGCATGAAGATTGTAATTTAAGAACACTCAAGGATGGTTCATCATCAGACTGGAGAGAGGTATCGAGCAGGGGGGCCACGAGGAACAGCCTCTACTCTTTCTTAAGGAATAATTTTGAAAAAAGGGCCTTATCAGTGGTGATAAGGATAAGATGATAAGGTAAGATATAAGATATAAAATATAGGATAGAAGATAGAAGATAGGATAGAAGATCGAAGGTCGAAGATCGAAGATAGAAGATGAGGTGAGGTGTGATTAAAAAATGGCACATAGTAAAAAATGAAATTCTGATGTCCTCTCAGAATATACATATACATATACATATACATATACATATACATATACATATACATATACATATACATATACATATACATATACATATACATACTGTATACATATACATATACATATACATATACATATACATATACATATACATATACATATACATATACATATACATATACACAGTGTTTTGTAAAAGAAAAAGCTGCCGGAACTCACACGTCATACAACCCACCCATAAAACCTACAAGGTTCCATCCAAAAAAGGTGCCGGAACTCCGTTCTGGGCGTTCTATGACAAAAAAAGCCCAGCATAGACATAGACATAGACATAGACATAGACATAGACATAGACATAGACATAGACATAGACATAGACATAGACATAGACATAGACATAGACAAATACGAATATTAATCACTGTCCATTTTCAATACATAGTGCAAAAAAGATTCTTGAGAGTTCACAAGGTTGACACTGTATGGAACGAAGCTATTATAGAATGCAGTTGTTCTGCTTCGAATACCACGAAGCCCCCTCCTCCCAGAAGGTAACAAGGACAACTGGTCCTGGGGAGGATGTGAGGCATCCCAGATGATCCTGTGGACCCTGCTCAAGCATCGCTTACATGCCACATCCTGGATAGAAGGGAAGGAACTCCCCTTAGTCTTTTCTGCTGTCCTCACCACTCTCTTCACCACCTTCCTGTCTGAAGCAGTGATGCCACTGTTTACTGATAAGAATAGTTTGAGGGGGAGCCAATGACCCAAAGACATGGTGGTCATTTATCATTTATTAGACTTAATTACATTATTAGTAACTCAAGAACATAGATAATACAGGTAGCCCTCGACTTACAGCCGTTCATTTAGTGACCATTCAAAGTTACAACAGCACCGGAAAAAAATGAGTCATCACCATTTTCCACACGTATGACCATTGCCGCATCCCCATGGTCACGTGATCAAAATTCAGACAGTTGGCATTAAGACGGTTGCAGTATCCCAGGGTCATGTGACCACTTTTTGCAAAATTCACACAAGCAGAGTCATTGGGGAAGTGAGATTAACTTTACAACCGGGTTACTAAGTTAACAACTGCAGTGATTCACTCTGGCAACAAAGGTTGTAAAATGGGGGGAAAATTCACTTGACAAATATCTCGCTTAGCAACATAAGATTCTGGGCTCAAATTGTGGTCGTACGTTGAGGACTTCCTCCTCCTCTTTTCTCCTCTGGGGGCATTCAAGCGAGGAAGGAGACCAGACTGTTGAGGGGGATTCAATCAAAGGTCTTGGACAAGTAGCAGGTTGAGCTTGCTGGTCTCCTTCCTTGCTTTCTCTTAAGGTTTAACTCTTAAGATTCTGCGCCCCAGTTTAACCTGCTTCTCCACTCCGGACTTTATGGGAAAACTTTCTGTTCCCTGCAGTCCGCGACTGACCTGTTTATTTTCTACTCTGAAATCCGGAACCTGGGAGAGTATCTGGGGAAACCACCTGGCAGGAGGCCACTAAAGTCATGGGTGAGTAAACACTTTGGGGATTTGAGGTGGGATCAGAGGAGGTGGAGATGATGGAACAAGGGAGGAGACTTCCTGGCCGCTGGTTTTCAGCTGGTCCTCCTGGAGCCTCTTTTGTGAAGGCGAACGGAGCGGGCTACCACTGAAGGAGGCTATTTGTAGCTCGGGGTTGAAACAAACGAGGGGTCCCTGGTGCTCTCTGAGCTTGGTGGTTTTCTTGCAGACGTTTTCATTACCCAACTAGGTAACATCATCAGTGCTGATAAGGAGTGCTGTTTGCTGTCGGGTTTAAATTTCTAGAAGCCTGGCACTCTGACAAACTAGCCATCAGCAGACACATAGACATTAACAACATCTACAGACTCTGCAAAAGAGGCAATCAACCAGCCCCAAAGAGGAAACGACTCCAGCACCTCCCCACCAGGAATCAGCACTCAGATCAGCATAGATTAGCTCCAAGGTCAACTTCAGACCAGCAATCAAGTAATCAATACCCCAATCAAGAAACTGCCCAAGAGCCAACAGTAAACAGCCAAACCAAAGAATCCCTAAGACCGCCCCCACCCACACAGACAGGAAAGCCGCCAGAATATAAACCGACAGCAAACAGCACTTCTTACTAGCATTGATGATGTTACCTAGTCGGGTAATAAAATGTCTGCGAGAAAACAAGCAAGCTCAGAGAGCACCAAGGTTTCCTCGGAGAGGGCTACCTCTGAGTGCCCCATTCATGACTGTCCCTCAGCTGGCTTCTTTGAGTCAACTCAAGGCTTGGCCCCCTCAAGGCTTTCCCTTGGAACCCAGCCAGGAGTGTCCATGGGGGCTATCCAAAGAGTCAAGAGGGTGGCCAGGATGGTAGGGTCAAAGATGTTGGCCTTCATGCCCATCTGAGAGGGTAGCGCAAGTGGCCTTGAGGAGCAAAACGAAGAGCCGCTACCAAGGCAACAGTCAGATAAAAGACACCTGAGTCCGGGCAGGAATGTAATGTGAGAAAATGTCTCAGCCAAGCCCCTCGCTAGTTCTCCAGAAGATAAAGGGAAGGAGGAGCGAAGCACATTCAGACTTGCAAGATTCTGCTCTGATAGCTTTACAATAAAAGTGGCACCAACCTTTCAATGTGCCATTGAATTCCTAGCATGGTCTACCTTGAAAGGCTGACAGCACCACACCACAATGACTTTTTGGACCACACCCTGCAGATGCTTGCTTGCTCTCTGGCCTGGCCAAAGGAGAAAGACTTGCTCTGTGGATTAGTGGGCTTGTCTCGCAGCAGAAAAGAGGGAAAGAGAGAGAGACTGTCCATCTCTGGTGTCCAGGATGTAGATTTTCTGACCTCACCTATCTTAAGGGTTCTCACAGGGAAGAGGGCATTGATTTATTCCCCATAGTACCTGAGGGCAGGAACAAGAAGCGATGGGTGGAAGCTTCTCTTAGGGAGATCCAATATGGAAATAAGGAGGAATTTCCTGACAGGGAGAATGGTTAATCAGTGTTGTGGATGCTCCATCACTGGAAACTTTCAAGAAAAGATTGGACATCCATTTGTCCATGACTCCAGCCTTCGAGAGGGGATTGGATTAGAAGATCTCAAAGGTCCCTGTCAGCCCTATGATTTCTTCCTTCCTTCCTTCCTTCCTTCCTTCCTTCCTTCCTTCCTTCCTTCCTTCCTTCCTTCCTTCCTTCTTTCCTTCCTTCCTTCCTTCCTTCCTTCCTTCCCCCCTTTCCTTTCAATACTTGAGGGGACTCTCATGTGGAAGAGGAGGGTAAATTTATTCTCCAAAACACCGGAGGGTAGGACAACTAATGAGTGGAACATCATTAGATCTCCAACCTAGAATTAAGAAGAAATTTCCCCACAGTGAAAACAATCCATCAGTGGAACGCCTTGCCTCCAGACATTGTGGATGCTCCATCACTGGAGGTTCTGAAGAAGAGATTGGACAGTCATTTGTCTGGGATGGTATAAGAACTCCTGCCTTGGGCAGAGGGTTGGACTAGAAGACCTCTGAGGTCCCTTCGAGCCCTAGGATTCTGTCACTTGCATTTACACCACATCTTGGGAACGAAGCTCACTCGTTTTCTGAGTTCAGATAAATCACTGAAATGTAAAACAAAAAACAACCAGGTGAGATGTGCAAAAAACCCAAAACAACATAATAACCCCAAATCCCCTTTAATATTTCTTTGGGGTCAACTGCATGCTGGGTAATTCTTGAATGACACCTGCATGTCTCTCCTTCACTACTGTAGATCTTTCAACCCTTGATCTCAAGAGATGTTGATTGGATTCACATCTCCACTTAACTGTTCATCCATTTTTGTGGCTTTGCCCAAGCACGGATGACTAAACCTAGCAAGCCCGACATCGTTAAGTCACAAAACACTAACCAAGATTAACACCAACCAAGGTCAACGTGTCGAGGGAATGTCTCCAGTACATTTTTTTTTTACTTATTTGATGAGATCCATCAGGCACGTGCAATCACAGAGTTGTCCTATAAGTTTCCATGTATCACATTTCCAAAGCCTTTAATTCAGTGTTTCTCAATTTTGGCATGCTGGCTGGGGGATTCTGGGAGTTGAAGTCCACCCATCTTCAAGTTGCCAAGGTTGAGAAAACACCGCTACCTCCTGTCACCTTCCTTCTTTCTTCTACCTGGCTCTCCAACTCCTTGCTCAAAAGTGGAAGTGGAACAAATCCAGGAATCGCTGATGGCACCTTTGATTACCACCCAGGCCAGGAAGCAGCTGTGGACTTACTCCCAACCACAAATCAAAGCTGGAAGGCACTTTGTGAGCTGTCGTGCTCTTAAGGCAGAGTTTTAAATTGCGCAGTGCTCACAGCTGCTTGGGACGCAGCCACAAGACCATTAAAGCACCTGCTGGAGCCCACGGAGGCCTAATGGAGAAAGTCACCCACCACAGAGGCCCAGTTGAGACGGGGAGGGAAATCACGTCTTTCCTTGTAAACATCCTGAGGGTTTTATTTGAAATCGGGGCGGTGTTGAAAGCAAACCAGCTTCTCCCAGCTTCCGTTCTCGAAGTCAGCAGGAAGCCAAGGCCAAGTGCCGCAGGCTTGTAGCCCCGAGGGGCTGCATGCCACCACTTCTCCCCACTTCTATTGACTCTGGCGAGGGTGGCTAGTTTGCGCCAGTGGCAAATATCTGTAGCTCGGGTGGAGGACGAGGGTGGAGGTTTGTTCTCCAAGCTTGTGGGCTGGGTTCTGAATGTTTTGTACACCAGGTTAGGTGACGTCTTCAGCAGAGCTTAGGGGATGTCCTTGTCGGTGTTCTTCTGCTTGTAAGGACTTCAGATGGTCAGTGGGTCTTGTGAGGGGGAGGTCACGTCAGGTGAGGGTCACATCAGGTGAGGTCTTGTGGTGGGATGGATCTTCTGAGGGGTCTTCTGATGGGTCACGTGTGGGTCATCTCAGGTGAGGGTTTCGTGTTGGGTCTAGTGATGGGTCTTCTGATGGGTCAGGTGAGGGTCACACCAGGTGAGGGTCTTGGCTAGGCTAACCCAGTCCTAGCACTAACCTAACTTGGCTCAGCTGTGCCTTGGAAGCTTCCTGGGCTTTCTAGGGAAGAGGAACCACCAGGAGACTTTTTGTCCATGGCTCAAGCAATCACCACAGGATGGGCCTCACCACAACTTGAAGGGTTCCTGGTGCTGTACAGAGCCAGCTCCCCTGGTTTAATCCAGTCAAACTTTATGGGCCTTTGTGCCACCTTGGGAGCATTGGCAGAAGAGGTCATAATGGGGTCACAGCCACCACAGGAGATGCTATGGACTGAGCGAGCACCATCACCAACCTCTACTGTGATCCTGTCTGACCATAATCAAAGCAGTTGATTCCTTTCTCCCTCAAACGTCTGGTTTTCCCTCTTGGGTGGATGAAGCTGTTGTGTCTTTCTCCCCAAATATTCATGGTAGCCCTGCCTACCAAAAGGAGTGGTGGAGGGAGGATGGCATTGATGTCCCAACCTATCTGAAGATCAAGAGATGCCTTCAAGATGCCGTCCTAAGCACTGTCTTCCAGTCTCCTCTAAGTGATCCAGAAACATCTGCCAGCAACACACCTGCAAGAGCCAGGTGTCCTTTGCTTCACACCTGCCAGGTCCATGAACTCCTCCCTCCCTTGTGACCTCATTACTCAGCCTTGACATCACTGCCTAGCAACCAGGAAGTAACAGCTACTCCAAGGAAGAAGTAGCAAGCAGGACACAGGCTCAGGTGCAGCTCAGCCAGATATAGCAGTGGGCTGTCACAGGAATCAGGGTCCTTGAGGTGGGTCTGGGGGACTCCTGGGGAAGAGGCTGCTGGAGGCCTCCTGCTCATCGGGGAGGAGTTGCATTACTTCATCCATCCAGGTTTGGCCACCATATGGGTTATCTATAATGTTCACAAGCTACCTAACCCAGGTTGGAGTTCTGGTTTGGCGGTGGGGGTAGAAAGGGGAGGGGCTGAAGGCAGGATCAGAAATGGGCCATGGTTGCCCTGAGAGGTACCCTGGATGCTGGTTGGCTGATGCTGGCAACCCAAAATAAATGGAACTTCACAAATCAATAGGAAGGTGAAGGACAGCAAAGGGAAGGGGCTCTGATGAGAGGATCCTTTAATGTGAATGCCACCCACCCCCATTCCAATGCTGGTGACCACTATGGCCAAGGTTCTGGAGAAGAAGAAGAAGGAAGAAGAAGAAAGAAGGAAGGAAGGAAGGAAGGAAGGAAGGAAGGAAGGAAGGAAGGAAGGAAGGAAGGGAGGGAGGGAGGGAGGGAGGGAGGGAGGAGGAAGCTGCTTGTGGAGAAGTTGGAAAATGGCTGGTGTGGCTAAGTGGAGTTCACCCAACTTTCACAGAAGGGTGGAAGGAGGTGCCCCAATGCTTCCCAAAAGGAAAGGGGCACAACGCAGCGTCCCTCGGCCTGCTAGTCCTTGGTCCTCCTCTGAGGCCCCCCCAGATGCTTCTGGGATGTCTGTGTGGTCCAGGCCTGAGAAAAACTCTCCTGCACTGCCCCCTGCTGGTACCAGGCCAGAGGTGGTTCTTGTTCAGCTCACTCTCCCCCTCTCCGGCCTCCGCATCTTTGGAAAAGGGAATCAAAATCGTTTAGGTTTAGAGAGAGTTGAACATGCAAATCCCACGAAGTCCTCCGGGGCTGGATGACAAGCCAAGAACTCACAATTAGCAGCTGACATCACAATGCTGTCGGGAAGATTAAGGAGACACAATGTTGGCTACGGGAAGAAACGGAAAAGTGACAGGCTGCAGGTTTTTCAGAGTTAGGAGGGAAAATGATGGACGCCCTCCAAGTTGCCTCTGAATTAATAGCTTTGACCTGCCTTTAATCTCCTGCTTTTTTTTTTCTAATTGTTTGCTCTGGGGATGATTATGTTTTACTCAGGTTTTTAATTACTGTCGTTTAGTAAGCCGTCTTCAGAAGGATGGGAATAAATCACCCCCTCTAGCGGTTAGCAGAACTGGAGCCAAAACAGAAAAAAGAGGGAAGGATTCCCAAATAAAAGCATTTTTTTTACAAAAATAAAATGCTGTGCATAACACAGATATGCACGCACAGCCAGAGTGTCCAGTGGAGGTGTGTGCAGGAGCCCTGCAGTACTGACTATCAGTTGAAAATGACAAGGATCGGAGGGAGGGAGGGAGGAAGGAAGGAAGGAAGGAAGGAAGGAAGGAAGGAAGGAAGGAAGGAAGGAAGGAAGGCCAGAGGAAATAAAAGCCAAAAGGAAATTTGCCCCAGGATAAAACCTGGGTTGGTAGTCTCCCAGATTACGAGAGCCTTCAACATTAGGGATTGTAGAGAAGGGCTTATGGACACACACACCCCTTGAAGGAGCTACAGGAGCCCACCCTCCTAATGCAGGGGCAAGGGTGCAGGCCCTTCTTGAGCTCCTGAGAACCAGACGCAAACTTTCCCTTCCCCCTTCAGCCGCAGGTTCGTCCGGCTTCTTCTCCGCCCCTTCCCAGCCTTTCAGCCACCGAGGCCATGGACAGCAGAGGCTCTGGCTCCCCGAGTTTCCAAGGTAAGGGCTCCACCCTACGCTGGTACCCAGGAGGAAGGGTGGAGGGGTCCCTGGGAGCAGAAGGCAGGTGGTCTGGAGCCCAGGCACGACCGTGCAGGAGGAGACAGCTTGGCCTCCTTCAGGGCACCCGCCAAGGGATGATGGGTAAACGTGGGGGCTCAGCCTGACCTGGTCCTGGTGGAGAATAACAGGAAACAAGAGCTGTTGTGATTCAGGGTCAGCCTGTGGGTTCGGCAGTTGGGTCGGACGACTCAGAGGAGGAGGAGGGGGTGTTGAAGACCTTGCTGAGGGGGTTGAAGATCTTGCTGATGAGAGCCCTCATCCAGGCCCCTCCCACTTGGTCACCACGGAGACCCAGCTGTGTGAGCCTGACAGCGTGGATGAAGATGACCCACAGCTGGCCCTGTTCAAGGATGCCCGACGCAGGACGCAGTCAATTAGGAGTAAACAGAGGAAGGCAATGGGGCTCCTCGGAAGGAGGCAGAGAGAAGCCACGTCCTGAACTCTATATAAGGGGAATGTGTGGGAGGGCTGGTTTGCTGAAGGCAACCGCTTGGATAGCTCCTGTTTCTTGGTTTGTCTTGTTCCGTTTGTTTTTGTAGTAATAAATTTGGCAGGCGTAATTCCAGCCTCTTGCCTTCTTGTAAAAGGGGTTGTCCCTGCCTTTTCTGCAGGGCCGGTAGCAGGCTGGTACAGAACAAGAGCAGGGAGGGTTCAACTAGCCCCTTGCAAGGTGGGCAGCCATCCAAGAGAGAGAGTAGATGGCTTGTTCATCCGGAGTTTTTCTTCTGGACTCATGTTATCTGGTTCGTGAGGGATCAGGCAGCATCTACGTCTGAATTAATTACAGGTGGTCCTCAACTTACAACAGTTTATTTAGTGACCCTTCGAACGGCACCCGAGAAAGTGACCTACGCCCTGCTCTCACACTTAATGACCACTGCAGAGGATCCCCAGGGTCACATGTTCAAAATTCAGCTGCTTGCCAACTGACTCGTCTTTGCGACCATTGCTCTTTCCCGGGGTCACGCGATCTGCTTTTACGAACTTCTGGCCGGTAAAGTCAATGGGGACGCCAGAGTGTTACTAACCCAATAGGCTGCAGCGATTCACTTAACAGCTGTGGCTGGAAAGGTCATACAATGGGGCAAAATGCACTTTACACCTGTCTCGCTTGGCAACAGAAATTTTGGATTCAGTTGTGCTGGTAAGTCGAGGGCCACCTGTAATGAATCAATCAATCAGTCAAACGGGGAATCTCTTCTAATGTCAATCTCCTTCAACAGGGTAGGTGGTCTGCTCTTGGGGAGCTTCATCCCCGGCCCCCAACTCTTATCCCCCTCCCCGGCCCTCAGAGCTGCCAGTCTTCCTCTCTCCACTTCTGTTTCCCCACAACAGAGCCTCGATCTTCCATGAGTGACAACCTAAACTATGGCGAAGAGGAACTGGATGAGGAGACCATGTAAGTGTCTCCCCTCGCACGAGAGGCTCTCGACTGCCACGGACTCTCCGAGAGGGGTGATGGCAAGACCATCCCAGGGCTCAGCTAAGGTGGGATGGGCGCCCCAAGGCCAGCCAGCTGTGGGTGGATCTCAAGGCCACTGCAAAGGTGGATTCCCCATGAGATGGCCTGGAGGCAACGTCAACCTCATCTGCCCCATCTTCCTTGGGACAGCAATCATTGTCAGCAAAGTGTTTCTTCCAGGTCTCATCTATGGAGATGCTCAATCATCCAGGTCATGGTTGTCCCAGGGATGCTTTTCCAAAAGGCAACTGCTCTTTTTTAGTTGTTGCTGTTGTTTTTCGTGAAAATGTTTTGCTTCTCTTCAGAAGCTTCTTGGATGAGAAGCAATAAATTTGCAAGAAGAAAACCAAAACAGCTGTCTTTGGAAAAGCACTTGGGGGGGTCTCCTGGGTCTTCCTTCAGTTATCCTCCTCCCAACCTTGTGAGGTAGGTTAGACTGAGCCAGAGTGACTGGGCCAAGCTCCCCTGGTGAGAGTTGTGGCCAGCAAGGACCCCACCCCAACTGCCATAGAGGGCTGGCACTGCCCCGTGGGACTGGGCGTGCGTCAGGGCAGCTGGCTAGCTGGTTTGTCTTAAGTGTTCCTTTAAGGAACCACACCATCCTGCCTACTCAGAGCATATCATCTCTCTTTCTCCCACCTTAACCCCCTCCTGTAGTGCAGGTAGCATCTCGTTGGGCTTCCCTAGCCTGGAATAAAAACCGTTTCACCCAACTGTTCAGACAATACAGAATCTTATTAAGCATAATTCTAGTGGAACGCTTTGGGGAAGAAACATTAGCAATCTTTCACGTGGAGTCTAAAGTCAGAGAGCCAGTTGGTGCGGGACAAGCGGAGAGGGGCCCAGAGGGGCTTCCCCGGTCCAGCATTTTGGATCCCTCAGTGGCAAACCAGATGCATCTGGGAAGTTCACCAAGGTGGACAGGAGGGCCCTCTTCTTCTCCTGCTCAGTACGGTCGCAATCAGAAGGACTGCCATAAGTGTGCTGCCTCCATGTGACCCAGCGTAGGGGGTCTGCCCTGCAAGTGCTCAGAGCAGGCCCACTTTGTGTGAAGGGTCAGTGATGGGGACAGAAGGAGAGCTGTGCCCCAATGGCTCTGGACCTTCCCTGGGCTGCCTTCGGCACTGGCAGGAGCTGCTACTGAGTTAGGACACCCGCTACAGAACCTTCTCCTGATGTTTCGTTTGCAGGAACTTCATTTCTGCCTTGTACACCGCCTTGGGACCCCTCTTGCCCGAAGTCACCAAGCTCCAAGGCCACCAGGACCCTCCGGCCCACCTGATGGTTGACATGAAGACCAAACTGAGGGAGCTGGGCTCCAGTGTCTCTGATGCCCGGAAGCGGCTGTTGAAGTACAACATTTACCTGGTGGGTGGTGCCCTTGGGTGCAGCCCTGCAGCTCCCCCACCTCAACCGAGAGCCAGGATGGCATAGGCCAGGGGTAGGCAACCTCGGCTCTTTTAGGACTCATGGACTTCAACTCCCAGAAGTCCATGAGTCCTAAAAGAGCCGAGGCTGCCTACTCCTGGCATAGGCCAGGCCGGAAGGCTGAGGCGGCTGCGAGAATAAGGTTGGCAGGACACAGCGACTAAGAGAAGACACTGGGACAAGGACGTCGCATCCCTAGGTCTGTCCCATTTTCCAATATGGGTAGTCCTTGACTTATGGCCACAGTTAAGGCCCCAAATTTCTGTTGCTAAGTGAGACATTTGTTAAGTGAGGGTTCTTTTGCCCCGTTTTACAACCTTTCGTAAAGTGAATCACTGGCAGTTAACTTAGTCACACGGTTCTTAAGTGAATCACTGCGGTTGACTAGCTAATAACCCAGCTGTTAAGTAAATCTGGCTTCCCCGTTGACTTTGCTCTTCAGACGGTCGCAAAAGGGGACCCCGTGACACACACCCCACCCCACCCCCGGGACACTGTGACAGTCATAAATATGAGCCAGTTGCCAAGCCTCTGAATTTTGATCACGTGACTGTGGGGATGCCACGGTTGTGTGATAAAATGGTCATAAGTTACTTTTTCCAGTACTGAAAATGTCGTAAGTCAAGGACTACATGTGGTTGCTCCTCCATTACTGCCACTGGCCCAGCTTGGTTCTGAAAGGGGAGCAGGGGTCTCTTTAGTCAAGAGGGCACCCCACCACCACCACCACCACCACCGAGGTTGCTAAGCCCCTTTCTTTTCCCTCCACAGAAGAAGAGGCTGGCCAGAGCCATGCAGGAGAGGAAGGCCCTTCGTGAACAACATCTGAGGCAACAAGGAATTAGTGAGCAGGTAGAAGCCCCTGGGGGACGCGGTGGCTCAGTGGGTTAGGACGCTGAGCTTGTCAATCAGAAGGTCGGCAGTTTGGCGGGTCGAATCCCGAGTGCCGCGTAGCAGAGTGAGCGCCTGTTACGCGTCCCAGCTTCTGCCAACCTAGCAGTTCGAAAGCACGTAAAAATGCAAGTAGAAAAATAGGGACCACTGCGGTGGGAAGATAACAGCGTTCCGTGTGCCTTTGGCGTCTAGTCATGCCAGCCACATGACCATGGAGACGTCCTCGGACAAGCGCTGGCTCTTCGGCTTTGAAACGGAGATGAGCACCGGCCCCTAGAGTCGGAAACGGCTAGTACGCATTTGCGGGGAAACCTTTCCCTTTTTAGAAGCCCCTTGAGGTTGCCCCCCTCCAGGGAAGAGACCAGATCCCCCCCTCCTGCAAGGGTGGACTCCCCCCTGCCCGTTGGCCGCCCCCTCATGTCCTCCTTCCTTCTCCAGCTCAG
The DNA here is from genome assembly GCF_947247035.1 of Vipera ursinii. Classification (NCBI taxonomy): domain Eukaryota; kingdom Metazoa; phylum Chordata; class Lepidosauria; order Squamata; family Viperidae; genus Vipera; species Vipera ursinii. The sequence continues at coordinate 284,670,651 of NC_139513.1, read as the reverse complement.
CACATCGCACGTGCCAAGTGTACCCAGGGCTGAGGTGGCTCCGGGGAAGTCCAGGCTGGGCACTGAGAAGAACATTCTGGTAAGTGGAGGAAGCCCACGAGAGGATAGCTTGGCCTCCTTCGCCTCCCTAGGGAGAACTTCCATTTCATTTTGGTTTCTTTTCTTATTCCTCCTTGAGAGGCTCAGAGGGGGATGCCCTAAAGAGGGCAACGATTGTCAGGCACAGGAAATCAGGAGCCAAGGCTGTTCAGATGAGTACAACTTGATTCCCTGCTAATTTTAGACAAGAATCTGGACTACCGACCGTCAAGGCAAATTGGCAGTAGATAAGCGTCAATGGAATTCAAGGAGGGCTGGACTTAGATCTCTTGTGGGCATGAAGGGATGCCAAACTGATGACGTGCTTGACCCTTCCCTCCCTCCCTCCCTCGGTCTCAGCCTGGTCATCTACAACAATGTTCCATTTTGCTAAAAGAAGGGAGTTAGCTGCCATGCAGTTGGGGTCTGGATGGACAGCTGCCCTCCAAAGCAATAAGGGGGAAAGGAAACAAAGAGAATCGGCATCTCAATCAATCAGAATAGAGCTGGAAGGGACCTTGGAAGTCTTCTAGTTCAGCCCCCCGCTAGACCATGAGACCATTTCAGACAAGTGACCGTCCAATCTCTTCTTAAACCCACACCCCCACACCCACCCCAGTGATGGAGCACCCACAACTTCTGAAGGCAAGCTGTTCCTCTCGTTAAATGTCCTCACTGATAGGAAGGATCTCCTTAATTCCAGGTTGCTTCTCTCCTTGATTAGTTTCCATCCGTTGTTTCTTGTTTTGCCTTCTGGTGCTTTGGAAAATAAGTGGAAACTCCTCCTCTTTGTGGCAGCCCCTCAAATACTGGAACTATGCTATCACGTCACCCCTAGTCCTTCTTTTCTCTAGACTAGCCAAACTCAAATCCTGCCCAGGTTGCATTTAAATGGGGTGCATTAGGGGAGGGGGGCTCTTGCAGGCAGCAAGTGAGTGGGACTATCCACCCTTTGTGAACTGCAGCATCCTGAGACACAGGAATCCAAATTCCAGCATTCCAGAGAGGTGGCTGTTTAGCTGCCTCCAATAAAGAAGGGGAACATAGGCACACAGACACACACATACACACACACAGAGCGACACACAGAGAGATACACAAACCAAGTGATCGGTTCCTCTCTCCTGGGGCTCCAATTCTGGGAAAATTCAGGTGGAGTCTGACTTCTCTCATTCTGCATTCTTTTACATCCTGCCCTCTGGAAAACAAGGCAAAGCCGGTCCTGACTTTATTCCATGCAACCTCACTCTGAACAGGGTTATTGTCAGGCCTGCCCCAGTCTGATCCCTTAGGAAAAGGAAGACGCTCAACGCCATTTGGTTGAAGCCGTCGGGGGTCTTTTTGCTAAAAGATGTTGATTGCAGCAAAGTCAGGCTAGAACTAAATTTCCCATCAAAAGATACAGAAAGTTTCCCCGCATCCCAGCCCTCCCCACCATGACCAGCCCGTCTGCAGCCAATCAGAGTCCACCTAGGTGTTTTGAGAATGCTGAGATGTTTAGTGTAACCCACTGTTCTTTCTCAAGGTGCCTGGCCTTGGGTGCTGGCACAAACTGTGTTCTGTACCAGCCTGCTACCAGCCCTGCAGAAAAGGCAACCCCTTTACAAACGGCAAGAGGCTAGAATAAAGTCTGCCAAATTTATTACTACAAAAACAAACAAGACACGAACCAAGATACAGGAGCTTTGAAACACTATCCGAACGGTTGCTTTCAGCAAACCAGCCCTCCCCACACATTCCCTTTATAAAGAGTTCAGGACGTGGCCTCTCTCTGCCTCCTTCCGAGAAGCCCCACTTCCTTCCTCTGTTTACTCCTACTTGACTGCCTCCTGCGTCGGGCGTCCTTGAACAGGGCCAGCTGTGGGTCATCTTCATCCACACTGTCAGGCTCACACAGCTGGGTCTCCATGGTGACCAAGTGGGAGGGGCCTGGCTGAGGACTCTCATCAGCAAGATCTTCAACCCCCTCAGCAAAGTCTTCAACACCCCCCTCCTCCTCTGAGTTGTATGACCCAACTGCCGAACCCACAGGCTGACCCTGAATCACAACAAACTGGTCCCGAGTCTCCTGCTCTGTGTCGAGCTGTCATTCCCCCCCCCTCCCATTTCCCATCACATACACAAGCAGGTTGATTGCCCATTTGTTTCCTCACCTTATCTCCCCCCCTCCTAGCCTTTGATGGTAGGATGCCAGCAAGGCGCCAAGCCAAAGATAGCAGACCTGACAGTTATTGTACTCAGCCCCTTCGCGCGCAGCTTCGTTCCTATTCCTGATTTCCACTTCTGCCTTTCTCCGAACCTGTTCTAATTTCCCTCCTCTCCTTTATGCCCAGAAAAAGACATGGAACTCAAGGTGGGGGTCTGACCAAAGCAGAGATCAGCGGAACGATTCCTTCCCACAATTTAGATATTATATCTTTGTTTGACGCAGCCTAAAACTGCATTTGCCTTCTTTTTGCAGCCACATCACTCTGCTGGCTCTTAATCAGCTCGACAAGCACTCTTTATTGTTCTGAGAACTTTTAAAAGCTACCCAGCCTGACAGTTCCATCCCAAACTATGTATTTCATTTCTTGTGTCCTTAAGTGCCTAATTTGCATTTTGCTTCATACAATTTTATTACATTCAGCCTATTTCGCTATCAATGTGGTTTTGATTCTTTTTAAGTTAATTTCTCTCTTTTTTTTCCGGAGCACTAGTTATCTTGTTCAGTTTCGTATCCTCTGGCAAATTAATATTCATTCTTTGCACTTCATCATTCAAACCATTTAAAAAAAAAATACTGGAGTGAAGCGGCCAATCCCTGTGACACTCCCCACTTGATGGGTCTCTCCAGTTTGATTGAGGACCCGTTAACGAAGCATATATCTGTGGGCCAGCTGTGTTTTTATTTAGCTGTCATGTCATGTCATCCAGCCTAGCTTACCTAGCTTTGGAAACCAGGAGCACTTTATCAAAAACTCTACTTAGGCCAAGATACATCATAAATGCAGCATTTGCAGGACGTATGAAGAAAGTTACCCAATCAAAAACGAGACAAGATAAGCCTGCAAACTTGTTCTGAGGGTTATCCAGCAGTTGCCATATTGTCTTCAGGGGCCTCACTCAGTGACCTTTTTATGTTCTGCTCTCCAGCCTTCCCAGGATTTGATGCCAGAAATCTGTGCTGGATCTTTCTTTTTCCTTCTTTTAGAGAGAGGGGTGGTATTTATCTGGAATTTCTTGAAGTTAATCAGTAATGGTTTGACTAGTCCAGGGGTAGGTGACCTTGGCTCTTTTATGACTCGTGGACTTCAACTCCCAGAATTCCTGAGCCAGCGTGGCTCAGCTTGGAAACCTCTCCCTTTCCCCTCAGCATGGCTGGCTCAGGAATTCTGGGAGTTGAAGTCCATGAGTCATAAAGCGGCCTAGGCCTAGACCAAGGGTAGGCAACCTTGGCTCTTTTATGACTCGTGGACTTCAACTCCCAGAATTCCTGAGCCAGCGTGGCTCAGCTTGGAAACACTGTCTTTCCCCTCAGCATGGCTGGCTCAGGAATTCTGGGAGTTGAAGTCCACGAGTCATAAAAGAGCCAAGGTTGCCTACCCCTGGACTAGACTAACAGTTAGTTCCTTTAGTACTATAAGGTGCTCCATCGCTGGAGGTTTTCGAGAAGAGATTGGACAGCCATTTGTCTGAAATGGTATAAGGTCCCCTACTTGAGCAGAGGGTTCAAACAATAGAACTGGAAGGGACCTTGGAGGTCTTCTAGTCCAACCCCTGCTCAAGCAGAAGACCTATACCCGTGGTGGCGAACCTATGGCACAGGTGCTACTGGTGGCACACAGAGCCCTCTCTGTGGACACGCATGCTGTCGCCCCAGTCCTTGGCCTTCAGCTGGGTTTTATAAAACCTTTTCACTTTAGGCCTCCGCCGCCATGTGCAAAAACAACAAAAAAAGGTTCAATCAATCAATCAATTTCAACTTCTCGCGGGGGGAAAAAAGTTCTCGCAAAGTTGGAATTGATTGATTGAACTTTTTAGTCCCACCCAGTCGGCCGTTACCACTACAACCATGCCCACCCAATTGGCCACACCCATCCAAAGGGCCACACCCACCCGGCACCCGATGATACATAAGTGGGTTTGGGGTTGCAGTTTGGGCACTCGGTCTCTAAAAGGTTTGCCATCCCTGACCTATACCATTTCAGACAAGTAGCTGTCTAGTCTCTTTTTAAAAACCTCCAGTGTTAGAGCACCTACAACTTCTGAAGGCAACTTCTATTCTACTGGTTAATTGTCCTCACTGTTAGGAAGTTTCTCCTTAATTCCAGGTTGCTTCTCTCCTTGATTAGTTTCCATCCATTGTCTTGCATTCTCATGCTGGTCCTGCCAGTTTATTCCCTGTGTTGGCTTCTGTTGCTTGAGGATTCAGGGTGGTTGTCTCTGCCCCTTCCTCCTGGCCTTTGTGACTTCCTAAGGGTCCCACTGCAAAAAGTCTTTTGAATAAAGCAGGTCCTAAACCTGATAAACAATGAATGAAATAAATCAGCAAGAGCTATTTGTCTTGTTGAGGACCGAAGCGCCATTGCAGTTGGATAGCTCTGCTTTTTCTTGGATCCCAGTTAACACCTTGCAGACTTCATTCTCCAGCTCTCATTTCAATGTTCTTTTTTTCCTTTTACTTCAAACATATCTAAAGTTTGGTCTAGTGATGAAAGCATCAAGTTGATCCAGCAGGTTGGGTCATGCTGCAGCTCCTCTCAGCCAAAGAGTGTCGGCTGGCAGGGCCTTTTCTGCGGTGGCCTCCGCTCTTTGGAATATCCACCCCCTCCGAGATCAGAATGCCCCCTTTTGTAAGGCTTTAAAAACATGGTTGTGGACCCAGGCCTGGAGCTCAAAATGTTTTAAGGGTCTTGTTTCCTGGATTTAATCATCACAGCGGCTTTATGAAATTTATTTTCTGGAAGTTTTTACTGTTTTATTGTTTTTAATTGTTTTATAATTTTAGAATTGTAAGCCGCCCAGAGTCACTTGGTTGAGTTGGGTGGCTATATAGAAATTGAATGAATTAATGAATGAATATGAATGGACAAAAATGAATGAATGAATCAATCAATCAATTAATGAATCAATTATGAATCAATGAGGCTAGAAACTGGAACACCCTGAGTTCTAAACCTCCCATGAACACAAAGCCAGTTATATGAACTTGGGCCAGTCACTCTCTCCAGCCCTAGGAAGGAGACAATGGCAAACCACTTTCTGGAAAACTTGCCAAAAAAACTGCAGGCAGTCTCAGAGAATTGGACACAGCTGAAGAGAAGACCCCCCCCCCCAAAAAGAGGCACTTTGTTCTTCAGTCGCCTCAAGCTTTGGCATTTGTATCACTCTCAGAAAGAGTGCTAGCAACCAGATGACTGCAAGGAATATAAACCCTTCCACATTCTCCGCCATTCAGTCAGAACTGAAGAAGCTTCTTGGATGAGAAGTGAAATGCTTTTCAGCTACTGTAAACAAGAAAGTCCCGCTGCCTGCTTGAACACCATGACCACTGGGACAATTTGGGACATGGTTGACTTTTTGCCTTTTGGAAAACCATGACCTCTGGGACAACCATGATCTGGATGATTGAGACTCTCCGTAGACATGCCCGGCCTGAGTTTTGCTGTAAAACAGGGAAGCTTTCTTGTCTTCTCTCAAGCGAAGCCACCAGCTCAAAGGCAACCAGCTGGGTCCTCTGACTGTCTCCTTGCCCTCACCAAGGCTCCCTGTGGGGAGAGGTGGCCAGCCAGGCTGTCCTGAAGGCCCCTGTGTTGTCAGAAGCTGACCTGGACATCTGTGGGCACCAAAGTTCTTTCATCAGATCTGTGAGATACATCAAGAAGGAGAGCAAGCACAATAACAGGAATAAGCCATTATCGGCATGAGTCGGCAAAAGCAATCCTACTGTTTCCCACATATCGCTAAAAGGAAAAACAGATTTTGGTCTGCTGAGTTGCATCTCCTTTTATGACACATCAAGACCAAAAGGCCCTCTGCATCCTTCATCTTTCTTGGGCTACGTGGAGCTTTCAGAGCAGCCTCCAAGTCGAATAATATCATCTCCAGCATCAAAATTAGATTCTGTGGCTGCAGTCACACAACACTCTCCCCCAAGGTAGAGCACACCAACCTTGGTTAGTACTTCATTAACTCCTGGGAAGGTGAAGTGTGCCGTGGGAACCCATCCTAATGAGGGCATTTGCAAACCCAGGAAATAATTTAATTCAATCGACATGTCCTAAAACACAACACAAGGGTAAAGGATAGGAAGAGATGAGTGCCCTGGATCAAGAAGAATTGCTTCCTGCAATGGTCAGATCAGAGGGAAGGAAGGAAGGAAGGAAGGAAGGAAGGAAGGAAGGAAGGAAGGAAGGAAGGAAGGAAGGAAGGAAGGAAGGAAGGAGAGATCTCTTTAAAAAGAAATTGTCCAATGTTCTTTAAGAAGAGATTGGACAAGCATTTGTCTGAAATGGTGCAGAGTTTCCTGCTTGAGCAGGGGGGTGGACTAGAAGACCTCCAAGGTCCCTTCCAAGTCTGTGACTCTGGGAAGGAAGGAAGGAAGAAAGTATTGTGTAGTGGGTCTGACGCAAGGAAGAGACGCCAGCCAGAGTGTGAGTTCAGCTCTTTATTGGAGGGGATGGCCCACTGGGGAATGACATACATAACAGGAAGGAAGGAAGGAAGGAAGGAAGGAAGGAAGGAAGGAAGGAAGGAAGGAAGGAAGGAAGGAAGGAAGGAAGGAAGGAAGGGATTCCAATGTGCCCACCTGAGCCGATGGTTGGTAAAAGCTGGGTTACTTCTCCTTGGGGTGGGGAGAGACAGGAGTGCAGCTTCCAGCCTCACTTGGATTGTCGGTTCAGGGAATCCTTTGGCCCCACAACACATGTCAGATGTCTCTGAATTAAGATCAACAGCCGACCAACCAAGATTATCAACAACAATCAACAGCAGCTGGATGTTGACTCACAACCTGGAGAAGATGGACAGCTGCATTGCAGCCATTTTGGGCAGACAATGGAAGGATTTTCATTTAGTTATGAACGAGCACCAAGTCTGCAGCCTGGTCCTTCGTGTGGCAGGGCATAAAACGTGGCCAAAGCCATGTTTCCAAGCCCAGGAGACCAGGAAGACAAATGCCTTCTTGACTCATCGGCGTTTCAGCAAGGCAGACACTCCCACGAGGAGGCTGGTGCCTACAACCCTCTTCCTCTAATTAGTATTCACCCCCTGTTTTTTAGGAGTCAATTAAGCATGAAGAGCAATTATTCTTTGCAAGGAGCAAATGCAGCCGGTCTCCACATGAAGCTACATCTTCCCGTAGAGAGCAGGAGGAGAAAAAAAGTCAAGAAAATGAGCCAGAATTCACAGGCAGACATTTTGTGTGCATTTCCCTTCAGTTCCCCCACCCCCCTTTGGTTAATTAGCAAAATCCAACTAAGCTCAGCTCTCACTTTAGAGCAGGAATCTCCAACCTTGGCCCCTTGAAGACTGGTGGATTTCAATGCCCAGAATTCCCCAGCCAGCATGGCTGGCTGGGGAATTCTGGGAGTTGAAGTCCACAACTTCAAGGGGCCAAGGTTGGAGACCCCTACTTTAGAGTAGTGTTTTGCAATCTTGGCAAGTTGAAGACTGGTGGACTTCAGCTCCCAGAATTCCCCAGCCAGTAGCCACCGGAGTTCTGGGAGCTGAAGCCCACCCCTCTTAAAATCGCCAACGTCGAGAACCCCTGCCTTAGAGGAACTCATAGCCATGCAGTGAATCCACTCCAATAGTGTAGTAACACACTCACCCCACCCCTGCTAGAAATTGCCAGTCAGGATGACCCTGACCCGGAGAACGTCTCCTTGTCCACCTTGGGTGGAGATCTCAGAGCTTCAGGTCAGGCTGCCTCCTAGTTCTCCAGGTGAAGTTTCACCTGCTGCCCTAGAGCCCAGTCCTCCTTCAGGCCACAACAGCCCTGGCCCACAACAAGCCCACTCCTCTCCTTGCTGGTCTTCTCCCCCAGCATTTGGGATTCAGGGAAGGGAGCATCTGTTGGGGCTCCTGCTGTTTGGGTGCTGGGACCATCTTGGGAGGGATCCAGGTCAGGAGAGTTAATTTAGAAGGGAGTTGCATGAACTGACAGTGAGAACGATGAATCGGAAGAACAGTTTGCCTCCCAGAGTTGAATACTTCTCGCCAGAGGTTTTCAAAAAAAGATTGGACAGCCTTTTGTCCAAGATTGGAGGAGGACTCCTGCTTGGTCAGGGGGTTGGACTAGAAGACCTCCAAGGTCCCTTCCAGCCTAGGATTCTATGAGACAGATAGATAACATGCGTATGATAGACAGACAGACAAGATAGAAGATGGATGGATGGATGGATGGATGGATGGATGGATGGATGGATGGATGATGGATGATGGATGGATGGATGGATGGATGGACGGATGGACGGACGGACAGACGGACAGACAGATAGGATGGATGGACAAACAAATTAATCAATGGAACAGCTTGCCTCATAGAGTTGTCGGTGCTCCATCCCTTCAAGAAAAGATTGGGCAAGCATTTATCTGGGATGAGGACTCCTCCCTTGGGCTGGGGGTTGGACTAGAAGACCTCCAAGGTCCCTTCCAGCCCTGTGATTCTAAGTGTAGCCTTCCCGTCTTGAAATCCCTGAGCTGCATCATCAGTAGCTCTTTCAATCAGCTCTAGCTTATGCATAACCCTGGGAGGCCCACTCATACATGAAAATAACAGGTTGCTAAACAAAACACTTAAGTTGTTCAGATCATGCTTGAAATGCCATTGTTTCCCCACTTGAGCAAGAGAGACCAGGAAAAACATGTCATTATGGAAAGAAGCCACTAGCGGCCAATTTGTTCCCACGTCTTGGGGTTTCCTAATACATTAAGCCCAGCCATCATAAGGCGCCACCCCAGCCAGCAGATGGAGAAGGTCCCCTGCACTGAGGGCTCTTGTCGGTGCCATCCTGCTGAAGTCCAGGGGGTGATGCTCCGGCCTATGGACGATTATGGCCTTGGAGAGCGAGAGAGGACTTGGGGGCATCAGGCAGAGCTACATGCAGCTGCCACGGCGCTCCAGCAGGCAGGTCTGGCACAAGTGTTTCAAGTGTTTCTAGACGTTGTGGGTGGTCCATTACTGGAGGTTTTTAAGAAGATACCCTAATAGAATAGAATAGAATAGAATAGAATAGAATAGAATAGAATAGAATAGAATAGAATAGAATAGAATAGAATAGAATAGAATAGAATAGAATAGAATAGAATAGAATAGAATAGAATAGAATAGAATAGAATATATGGAGTGGAGTGGAATGGAATGGAATGGAATGGAATGGAATAGAATAGAATAGAATAGAATAGAATAGAATAGAGTAGAGTAGAGTAGAGTAGAGTAGAGTAGAGTAGAGTAGAGTAGAGTAGAGTAGAGTAGAGTAGAGTAGAGTAGAGTAGAGTAGAGTAGAATAGAATAGAATAGAATAGAATAGAACAGAACAGAACAGAACAGAACAGAACAGAATAGAATAGAATAGAATAGAATAGAATAGAATAGAATAGAATAGAACAGAACAGAATAGAATAGAATAGAATAATTCATAGGATAGGATAGGATAGGATAGGATAGGATAGGATAGGATAGGATAGGATAGGATAGGATAGGATAGGATAGGATAGGAGTTGGAAGGGACTTTGGACATCTTCTAGTGCAATCCCTGCTCTAGGAGGAGACCCTATATTATTCTGGACAAGTCCAGTCTCCTCTTTAAAAGCCTCCAGTGATGGAGGACAGGCCTTGCCTACAGCCTGTCAGGGGAACTTTGAATTTTATTCTAGAGCAGGGGTCTCCAAACCTGGCAACTTTAAGATTTGTGAACTTCAACTCCCAGAATTCCCCAACCAGCCATGCAATAACAGAGCTGGGAAGGACCTTGGAGGTCTTCTAATCCAACCCCCTGCTCAAGCAGGAGACCCTATACCAGGGTTAGGCCACCTTGGCTCTTTTATGACTCGTGGACTTCAACTCCCAGAATTCCTGAGCCAGCACAGCTCAGGTTGGAAACCTCTCCTTTTCTCCTCAGCACGGCTGGCTCAGGAATTCTGGGAGTTGAAGTCCACGAGTCATAAAAGAGCCAAGGTTGCCTACCTCTGCCCTAGACCATTCTGGACAAATGTTTGTCTCTGTTTACGTATGCGTAAGAGCTATTATTCTACCTTTCCAGCTCAGATTCCGATTTTGGAAAAGGCACACCAGGCTAAAAGCCTTGCCGTGGTTTACAGCTCTCATCTGCTTTCAGCCTTCCGGCTTGAATGTGTTTTAACAACTCAACCTAGTGTTTGGTTTTGAAAAATGAGACTGTAGATTGCAAAAGTTCCTGTCCGAGAGGACGCATGAAGTCTTCCTCCATTTGCTCTTTCTTCTAGGAGATCCCGTCTGCGGAGCTGGCCAAGTTAAAGCAACCAGACAGAATTCATCGACGGGGCGTAAGGCTGCAGCTCCCAGGACGTCCGTCGGATGGGGCTGGGGGGCTGGGGTGGGAAATTATTAAGGTGGTGGCTGAAACCACAAGGGCGTTTTTGCCTAGGTTCATGGACACCCTGGGGGAGAGGGACGGTAGCCGGGGGTCTTTTTTCTGCCTGGGGTTGCCGTGGTGCTGGCAGGGTCTCTGCCCCTGCCTGAGTACGAGAGGTCCTCGGCTTACGACCGCATCTGAGCCCAAAATTTCCACTGTTAAGCAAGACAATTGTTAAGTGAGTCGCGCCCCATTTTATGAGTTATTTGCCACCGTTGTTAGGTGAATCGCTGCAGTTGTTCAATTAGTAACACGGTTGTTAAGGAAATCTGGCTTCCCCGTTGACTTTGCTTATCAGAAGGTCACAAAAGGAGACGCTGACCTTGGGGACGCTGCAACGCCCATGAATACGAGTCAGTTGCCAAGCGCCTGGATTTTGATAGGGAGGCTGCAACTGTCGTAAAACGGTCATAAGTCGCTTTTTTTCAGTGCGGTCGTAACTTGGAACCATCACTAAGCGAGTGGTTATAAGCCGAGGATTAGCTGTAGGGCCTTGCAAGATTCTCATTAGGGATGAAAAGATCCTTTCCTGATTCCGCCTCTCTCCAAGCGGGTCAAGGCCAAAGGAAAGGGCGTTTGGAGCTCCTCAAGGGGGTGCCCAGCAGAAGCGCCCCCATTGTGCCCACCTGGAGGAATACCGTACTTTCAGCCCCCTCCCTCCTCCCTTTAATGCAGAGGGTTGGGAATTTGTTAGAGGTGGTGGGGGTCAACTTGGGGGAACTCTCCCCCCAAACTTCTCAGCCCCTTCTTTATTTTTCAGGACATGGTGGAAGAACGTGCTCGGACATGCATGACCCCCCAAGGCATCCTGCAGAGAAATATCTGCAAAGTGGAAAACGCTGGTGAGTTCTCCCTTTGGGGCCCACGAGGGTTTACACACACACACACAGGGACACTCTGACTCTAATCTACAGCATTGTTTCCCAATCTCAGCAACTTTTAGATGTGTGGACTTCAACTCCCAGAATTCCCCAGCCAGCATAGCATCTTAAAGTTGCTGAGATTGAGAAGCACTACTCTAGATCAGAGGTCCCCAACCTTTTGGGCACCAGGGACCGGTTCCATAGAGAGAGGTTTTTCCACGGAACGGAGGGGGCGTGGTTTGTGTGTTGGCTACATCCCGCAAATGGGGCTTGCTGATCACTAGTGATGTCAAAGGCCAGCCTGCCATGGGTTAGACCAGGGGTCTTCAAACTTGGCAACTTTTAAGACTTGTGGACTTCAACTCCCAGAATTCCCCAGCCTGCAACTTTAAGACTTGTGGTCTTCAACTCCCAGAATTCCTCAGCCAGGCACACTGGCTGAGGAATTCTGGGAGTTGAAGTCCACAAGTCTTAAAGTTGCCAAATTTGAAGATCCCTGGGTTAGACTTTCTGCTTAGAGTGGGATAAGAACAAGAATAAAATGGCAGTCACCACGACAGGTTTAGCATTAGAGGTAAGTTGAGGACTAATTGCATCCAGCATGTTTCTAGCCCTCAAATATAGACTTATCCCCACAACTGAGCCCCAAACCTCTTCTGCTCAGTGAGACATTTGCTAATTGAGCTTTGCCTCATTTTACGGCCTTTCTTGCCCCGGTTGTTAAGTGAATCACTGCAATTGATAAGTCAGTCACACGGTCGTTAAATGAATCTGGCTTCCTCGTTGACTTTGCTTGTCAGAAGGTCGCAAAAGGGGATCACATGACCCCGGGACGCTGCGGCCGTCATAAATATGAACCAGAGGCCAAGCTTCCAAATTTAGATGCCGGAAGTAGTCATAAGTGTGAAAGTTGGCCGTTTTTTTTCAGGGCCGTTGTAACTTCAAGTGGTCACTAAACGAACCGTTGTAAGTCAAGGACCACCTGCCAAGCCGACAAGCTTGGCGCGGTGGCTCTTTCCTTTGGAAGCTGACTGGATCTTTCTTCTCTGCAGCTTCCCGTCCTCTGGACCGGAGCTCCCTGTGATCACCAGAAGGAGAAACACGCTTCCTTCTGCTGCCTCTTCTCCTCTCCCACCCCCAGGACCTCAAGGATGTCTGTGAGACGGCCCCGAGGCTGAGCAGTGACCGCTCCTGCCCAATAAATCCACTGAGATACACCTGCTCGGCCTCTGCTCTCTGGAGTCCTAGGCCTTTGGCGGGGGGGGGGGGGGAGGAGGTATTGGCACTTTTCAGAGATTCACAGCTGAGCAGCCACTAGCCCAGGGCTTAAAAGGGGCTTCAAGAGACCACCAGGACATCCGTCACGATCCAGATGCACCCGGGAGATACAATCACTGGCTGCCGTGGTGTGCAAAGTGCAGCCGGCTGGCCTTTCGGTCAAGGGGCAGAATGAAGCCAAAGGCTGGGCCAGGAGGGCTCATCTGGGGCAGGGTCCTCTCTCTGAGGGGGGAGGGGGCAACCTGGACAAGACCCTTGCGGGTTTTTCGCACCCGGCGGGCTCCTCATGAACTTCAGAGACGTATCCACTCGTGGCAGATCACGTCGGGGTCACCAGTTGCGGGTTTTTCGCACCTGGCGGGCTCCTCATGAACTTGCCAATAAATGAGGACACGTCTCTCTGAGCGTTCTCGGGATGAGGGCCAAGACCGAAGTCCCAAGCTCTCTTTTATTGAGATACAAGCAACGCACAAGCAACAAGCAGTTATCTAATGGTTACATTTCAGCTATGCAACAAGAAGTTATCTAATGGTTACATTTCAGCTATGCAATGGTTACATTTCAGCTATAGCCCTGTATGGAATGTCTTTATTCCTGTAACTTTCTTGTATATGTTACTTTCTTGGGATTGTCCCTCTGCAGTAGCAAGGTCATCTGATTTCTGGTAAACTGCAACTTATGAACAGAAACGAAACTTGTCTCTGCCCTGAGCCAGACCTGCGCCATTTTATGTGAGCCTAAGGTGGAAATATCACAGATTTCCTACAGACCCTCTTCCTGGGCTCCCCCTGCCTCCCCTGGCTGGACAGGACCGTCCCAAGCAAGGCGGTTGCAAGCAAGGGACCCGGGCGGATGTTTTTTTCATTCCAAGTAGTCCTTAACGTGCGACCACAATTGATCTCCAAATTTCCGTTGCTAAGCGAGACAGGTGTTAAGTGAGTTTTGCCCCAGGCTACGACCTTTCTTGCCACTGTTGCTGAGTGGATCACTGCAGTTGTTAAGTTAAACCTGAGGTCTTCCAAACTTGGCCCTTTTGTGACTTGTGGACTTCAACTCCCAGAGTTCCTCAGCCAGCCACACTGGCTGAGGAATTCTGGGAGTTGAAGTCCACAAGTCATAAAAGGGCCAAGTCTGAAGACCCCTGAGTTAGACACACAATTATTAAGTAAACTCGGCTTCCCCATTGGTTTTGCTTGTCAGAAGGTCGCCAAAGGGGACCACATGATCCTCAGACACTGCGACCGTCATAAGTATGAGTCAGTTGCCAGGCATCTGAGTTTCGATCGTGTGACCACGAGGAATGGTCATAAGACTGAAAAATGGCCATAGGTCCCTTTTTTCAGCGCCGTTGTGTAACTTCACATGGTCACGAAATGAATAGCTGTAAGTCAAGGACTCCCTGGATTTGGATCCTTTTTAAAAACGAAGCCTCTTCCTCAACACACAAACACACACACACACACACAGCAAATTCTCCTCTCTCCCCAATGTTGGTCTCTGAATTTAGAAGTGACAAGTCAGGGACCTCATTGTCTCACTTCTGTGGCCAACAAGTGGACAAGCTTGCTTCCTAAGTGGCCTCAGACCCAATGAGCCTTTTTTGGCCACCTTCTCCAGTGGCCGGTGGGGTCTCTCTGGCCGGTGGGTGGGGGGTTGGCCTTTGCCTTGTGCACACAGTTAGGTTTGCAGTTCGTTGCGGGTGGGGGGGGAGTGGAGTGGGTGGTCATGAGATCAAAACTTTAAATTGGGAGGTTCCATCACATCCACCTGGACTTTTTACATAAGAAGAAATGTAAACACGGCATCGTTATTTTTAAACCCCCCTGAAAGCATTTCCTCTGACGCTTCCTCCTCCTTCAAAATGCTTACAGAAGAGCTTCACACCTCCCTCGCGCCTTCGTGGAAAAACTTCCTGCCGAGGCAGTTGTGAGGCCTCCTCCAGGGAAGACATTGTTGCTCTCCAGATCCTCCACAGTGGGGGGGGGGGGGTTCTCAGATTGCCAATCTCAGCTCCAGAAGGGGGAGGATCCTGCCCCCTGCAGGAAGGGGGCACAGCAACTGAGGGATGGGGCCTAGAGGGGCAGCCAGGTGGGGGGGGCAAGGCATTGCCTTAGGGCAGGGGTCTTCAAACGTGGCCCTTTTATGACTTGTGGACTTCAACTCCCAGAATGGCTGAGGAATTCTGGGAGTTGAAGTCCACAAGTCATAAAAGGACCAAGTTTGAAGACCTCTGCCCTAGGGTCTGGAGGCTAAAACATATGAAGAACAGTTGCTGGAATTGGGCAGTTTGGCAGGTCGAATCCCAAGTGCCGCGTAACAGAGTGAGTGCCTGTTACTCGTCCCAGCTTCTGCCAACCTAGCAGTTCGAAAGCACATAAAAATGCAAGTACAAAAATAGGGACCACTACGGTGGGAAGGTAACAGCGTTCCGTGCGCCTTTGGCGTCTAGTCATGCCGGCCACATGACCACGGAGACGTCCTCGGACAAGCGCTGGCTCTTCGGATTTGAAACGGAGATGAGCACCGGCCCCTAGAGTTGGAAACGACTAGCACGCATGTGCGGGGGAACCTTTACCTTTTACCTTTAGTTTAATGAAAAGAAGGACCAGGGGGTGACATGATAGCAGCCTTCCAATATCTCAGGGGTTGCCACAAAGAAGAGGGGGGGTCCACCTCTTCTCCAAAGCACCTGAAGGCAGGACAAGTAGCAACAGATGGAAACTAATCAAGGAGAGAAGCAACCTGGAACTAAGGAGAAATTTCCTGACAGTGAGAACAATGAACCAGTGGAACAACCTGCCACCAGAAGCTGTGAATGCTCCAACACTGGAGGTTTTTAAGAAGAGACCGGACAGCCATTTGTCCGAAATGGTATAGGGTTTCCTGCTCGAGCAGAGGGTTGGACTAGAGGACCTTCAAGATCCCTTCCAATTGTGTTATTTTGTTATTGAGCCATGGTGGTGCAGAGGTCAGAATGCAGCATTACAGGCAAACTCTGCCCACTGCCAGGAGTTCGATCCTGACCGGCTCAAGGTTGACTCAGCCCACCATCCTTCCAAGGTCTGTAAAATGAGGAGCCAGATTGTTGGAGGGGGTAAGATGCTGACTGTAAACTGCTTAGAGAAGGCTGTAAAGCATTATGAAGTGGGATCTAAGTCTGAGTGCTTTTGCTATTGCTGCCACCAATTTCAGGGGCTCCTCCGAAGTGGGGGGGGCGGCTGAACAATGGAAAGGCATGGAGATTCCCAGATATTTGGAGTGCCTGAAGTATGCAGGATGAGGAGAAGTTGGGAGAAGCTTGGAAACTCAGCCGGGGCGGCTGGAAAAGAGATTTCTTCCTCCTCTGAGAGAAGATCAACAGCCAAGGGGAGATGCAAAGGGAAGGAGAGGCGAAGAGACCCCCCCCCAGGGTAAAACCCCGCCTATCAGGAGAAGCCAGCAAGAGGCGAAATGCAACACACACGGCCATCTCAGCCTCCTTTCAAAGTGCTCATTAAGAAGTTTAATGGGTATTTTTCAAATAACACAAACTATTTACAGACCCACATCCCTCAAAAGAAAGGCCTATCCTGGATGCTCATCCTCGCTGTCTGGGGAGCTCCACAGCTCCTTTCGCCTCAACAGGATTCTTTCTTTCAGGTTGCGGAACTGCTCCCCATGGGGAAGGGGGAGTGCTGGCCTGCCTGGGGGGGCTGTGGCCTCAGAAAACCCACAGCCTCCTAGTGAGTCCTCAAGGGGAGACCCCTCCCTCCCTGCAGGTTGACATTCTCGGGGGCTCAGTCTTACAAGGTCTCTTTCCGGGGACCCCTCCCTACTTTGGGGGGACTTCCAAGCGGCGGGCTGCCTAGCTTTGTCTTCCTGGTCCGCTTGAGGGAGGGGCTGGCGGATGGTCCTCTCGGGCCTAGGGGGTTCCTCCCTTCTCCTGCACAGTCCCCCTTCTCTCATTTTGGCTGCTCCTTGAGCCCAAACGGCTGCTTGTCCTTCACTGCCAGAGGCGCCATTGCTGAGTCTCTCTTCTCTGCTGCTTGAGGAGCTCTCCTCACAGCCACTGGTGTCCGTGTCCCTCTTGACAACCGCCATCTTTCTTCTGCTGGGTCCCCACATCTTGCCACCAGCCCCCCTCTCAGCTGCTCTTTCTTGGCTTTGGGTCTTGGCATTCCTCCTCTTTCTGGCCACAGATGCCAAGGATGAGGTCTTGTGCCCAGTCCTATCCCGGGCCAAAGCTCCTTGTGGTCCCCAGTTCCTTTCTTGGATGTAGTCCTCTGAGGAGGACCTGCTCGCTTGACAATGAGTGGAGAACGAGCCCGTGGAAGTGTCGCATCGGTGGTGGAAACCTGGTCGTGCTGTTAGAAATGTCTGTGTTTGAGGAACATGGGTTTCACCTTGCCTGAGAGTTTCTCCTTTACTCGGACGTGCAGGATGGGGAACCATCCACCTCTTTGCAACATCTCCTTCTAGAGCGTGCTCAAGGTCTCCAGAGAAACCAGCCCTTCCTTCTTCAGCTTCACTGGGGACTTCATGCCTCTTCTTCTCTTTCCAGGTGGTCAACCGGCAGCCCTGGCTGTGTTGCCAAACATTCATCCCCTTTTTCAAGAATAGCTTCCTCTCCAGAACTGAGCCAATGATAGAGAAACCATTGCTCTTATCCTTCCTGGAGCTGGATGAAGCACTTCTAGCCTGGGATCTTGAGCTGGCTTCAGCCTTCAGTGAAGACCCTTCTGTGGGTCTCTCCTGAGGATCCAGATGACTGTCCTCCTCGTCCTCCATGGTGAGACTTTCACTATTCATGTCCTCGGTTGCCCAGTCCCCCACTTTGTCCCACTCACGTTCTGTACTGAACTGCGAATGGTCTTCTGAAGACATTGGGTTTTGTTGCATTGACTGCTGGTGTGGTGGGATGACCGAACTATTGCCATCCTCATACTCGCTCCCTGCTCCAGTTTCTGACTGAAGCCAATCTGATGGGGGAGCAGGCAATTCAGTACCTGCTTCCAGAGAAGATACAGCCGAGAACTTCTCGCCTGATAGGTTTGACAGTGCAGGACCCTCAATTGAAGCCTCACCAGTTATCTGGGAACCTTCATGGTCCTGCTGGTCCAGAGCAGTTGTACTCAAGTTAGGTGATGGAGGAGGTGGAGGTGGCTCCCAAAAGTCCCTGTGAGCCAAATCCTTAGGCTCTCCAGTATATACAGCTGCAGACCTCAGCGGTCTTTCACCTCCAACACCTTGTCCTTGTTCCGGTGAGGACTCCCTCTCTTTCTCAAGAACAGGCTTTTCCTCAAGTAATGGGGCACTCAACCGCTGTCGGTGGTCTCTGCCTGCCTGCCGGATGAGTCCCACCTCTACGTCATCACAGGTGGAATATGAGAAGATGACACAAGCAGGACGTATGAAGGAACCCAAGGCTTTCTGGACAACGTGGGACCTGAGCAGAGGGTTGGTTGCCACTTCAGAAGGCTTGAGAAGGTTCTCCTGCTCTGAGAGATGACCCTGCACTATGCTTCCTGCTTGATGGGTCTTCTTCTGGGTCTCGTTGTCCTCCAGAGATGCCACGGACCTGGTTCCTGCATCTCTGGCCATGGGGAAAGCTTCCTCTCGCTCCTCCCACTTCTGACCTACATCTCTTTCACAAACTGTAGTGCCACATTCATAGGGGGCGCAGGTCACTGGCTGCCTTCCTGGTTGTCTCAGTCCTGATGGAGATGCGCTGTCTCTTACCATTCCTTGCATGCTGTGTTCCAGCTGCCGTGAGAAGCTCTCTTTATCCCAAAGCAACTGCTCAATGGAACTGCTTGGCATGCATTCTGCATTGCCCTCCAGAGAGCTCAACTCTGAGGAGTCAGAAGTTTGGCTGTCTCTACGGCTGGCATTATACTTGTCATGGCTGGATTGAGGAGGAAGCGATGATGAGCTTCCATAATCTTCTGGCTCAGAAGAAGTGAGCAAGTCTTGATTTGGTGTTTCCTGCTGCAACAGGACATATGGAAGCTCTGGTTTATCACACGATGAAGATCTTCCTTTAGGGCTGGAGATTCTTGCTTTACCTTCTTCTGGTTGTATCTCACGGCTGCTTCCTCCCTCTGTTGCCTCCATGATAGGAATTGCTTTTGGAAAAGTGGAACAAGAGGGCTTCTCGGTAGACACACAGGAGCCAATTCTTCCTCCAGGCTCCAATTGGAGTTGCACTTCAGACCAGTAGGCTGGTGAGCTCTTCTGTGGGCCTGAGTGAGAGTCCGGTTCTGCCTCTGTAAGAAAATGTACTCTGGTCGATTTATGGTAGCTATGAAATCTGGACTGGGGTAGAAATTTCCTGAATGACTCTTGGGTTTGTTCGCGAGCTTGTCCTCCAAAGGGGGTTTCCATGTGGCCCGTTCCATCTTGCACCCAGGTCTTGCCACCCATCCTCTTTCTCTCTGCAGCTGGGGGGCTCTCAGCCATGGGACTCAGTCTACTTGGGACCTGGCAGCTCACACTTCCATCTTGCATTTCACCTTCTACTGGAGGTCTGTCTGCCGCAGTGACCCACTGCGGATGCAGCTCAGAATGTCCCCAGTCTTCTTCTGCTAAGAGGGGTCCTCTCTGTGTTTTTCCTTCCTCTTTGCCTGACAGACCCTCCAAAGTGGTGGCTTCTTTGGATGCAGCCTCTGAACTTCTGCCTGAGGTACTTGTTTCCTTCTCCTCCTCTGAACTTCTTCCACTGGAGATTTGCCCAAGATTGAAGCTCTTTTCTTCTTTAGCATGTGGACTTTGCACCTTCGTGTTCATGTCCGGGGATCTGCCTGAAACTGGGACCAATGAGCCACCAACCCCTAAGTTTGTTTCATCTTTGGACCAAGCAACTTTATCAGGGGTGTTTGCTTCCCCTATATCTTCTGGGATTTGTGATCCAGAGAGAGTCACCTCCAGTGGAATATATGGACTCGCACCTCCCTCCATGGTTGGAAGTGTCTGATCTGGAACATTTGCCTCCACGTTGACAGCCATGATGTTCTCAGCGGTTGATGGCCTCCTGCCATCAGCAAAGCTCATATCCTTGATGGACTGTGACTTCTCCCCATGTTGCCCCCTGGGAAGGTCACTCTCTTCAGCTGCTGCTGTGACTGCAGCATCGTTTGCACTCCCATCTGCTGTGGTCTCTGCCACGGCTCTCTTTCCTTCCACAGTCAGTGAAATCTCAGAGGCAAGACTCCGTGTGGTCTCTGATTTAGGAGACATCACATTCTCATTGTCTTCTTCACCTTGTGGGAGTTTGTTGGCTCTGACCGTTTCTCCCGTGGCCTGTGGCATCTCAATAACATCTTCTGTGCTCTGTAGCTCAACCAATCCTTCTGTAGCTTGGGAACCTTTACTGGTAATGGATATTTCTTCAGCTGAGTGTGGACTACTGATGTGTAATTCCTCAGTGAATTCATCAGTGGCACAAAGGCTGTCTGAAGCAATATTCTCTGGTCCAACCTGTAGGCCATGGGCAGTGGTGCCTTCCTCTTCTGCAGCCCCATGGTTCCCTTCTACTTCCATCTGTAGAGAACCAGTACCTGGTGAGTATCTTCCATTCTCTGCTGCAGCATCTCCTCTCAAGGTGGTCTCCACTACCCTTCTTTCTTCTGCATCCTGTGGAGTCTCAAATGCCACCCCACCATTCCCTGGGCCTGATGACCCTTTTGCATCTACAGACCATGGAGTCTCTTTCGTCACCAAATCAGCAATCTGCAATCCGGCCTCACTGGCTCCTTCTATAGCTTGCAGACTCTTACTCAGAATAGTTGTTCCTTTCAACATCCCTGGACTCTCATCCTTAATGGCTTCTGGCCTCTCGCTTGTGATGTTGGCTTCTTCTGAGGCTTGTGGACTCTGTGGATTAGTAGTGGACTTTGTTGCAGATTGAGGACTTTCAACATCAGGGCTGGTTTTTGAGGGCTGCTGTGGACACTTTGAAGTAAATTTGTCTTTTTCTGTGTCTTGCAAGTGTCTGAGGCTTTCTTCTTTGTTCTCCTGGGGTTTCTCACCTGTGGAGTTTATTTCTTCTGAAGACTCCAGCATTTCACTAGCGAGGGCCTCACTGGCTCCTTCTGTAGCTTGCAGACTCTTACTCAGAATAGTTGTTCCTTTCAACGTCCCTGGACTCTCATCGTTAATGGCTTCTGGCCTCTCGCTTGTGATGTTGGCTTCTTCTGAGGCTTGTGGACTCTGTGGATTAGTAGTGGACTTTGTTGCAGATTGAGGACTTTCAACATCAGGGCTGGTTTTTGAGGGCTGCTGTGGACACTTTGAAGTAAATTTGTCTTTTTCTGTGTCTTGCAAGTGTCTGAGGCTTTCTTCTTTGTTCTCCTGGGGTTTCTCACCTGTGGAGTTTATTTCTTCTGAAGACTCCAGCATTTCACTAGCGAGGGTCAGTTTTTCCGTCTCTGTGGCCTTGGTGCTAACACTGTCCCTTTTGGAGTCTTGGGGAGTCTTACTCACCTCTTCCTTTGTCACCTGTTGGCTTTCCACCAAGAGTTTCATTTCATCCTCTTGAAAGACATTCTTCCCAGTGGTGGCACCATCTTCCTTCACAATCTCCAGACTCTCTCCAACTGATCCCTGGTCAGTTTGTGGCTTAGGAAGAGGTGGACAGAATGCTGACAGAGATTTCTGCACAATTCGTGGCAAGCCCCACTCGTGACAAATCTTCTTGTGTAGGATGTGGAATTCAAGGAGGTCTTTGGCCTCGGCTTGAGAAGTTCTTTGGTTAGGTCCCTTGCCATTTATGGCTGAGGGTGCCCCTGGTTGCTGAGTGGTGCTTCTGGGGTCCCTCTCACTGCAAAGAGATTCAGGAAGCAAAATGTCAGGGACTGTCCTGGACTGGAAGTTAATTTCTTCTGACTTTCTCCTGAGGTGATTATTGAGGTGGTCTTTCTTTGCAATGTGATTGGGTCCTGCTTTTTTCTGATAGGGCTGTTGCCTTCTGGCTGGGGTGGCAAAGGAGAACGCCTGTAGAGAGTCATGGACTTTCTTTGGAAGTCTCCACTGCTGAAGGATGACCCTCCTCTTCAGGCTCTCCTCCAAATTCTCCTGGGAATGCAGAGGAAGGAAAAGTGGTCTTTGAACCTGGATTTTCACATCTTGACCTGCCTTCTTTGAAGGACGGACTGGTCCAAGGAAAGGGGGTGCAAAAGCTTGCAGAGATCTCTGGATGGCAACAGGCAGCCCCCACTGGTGCTGAAGTCGCTTCTTCTTGATATGATGCTCCAAGACCTCTTTTCCCTTGCCTGGTAGGTACAGCATCTCCCCCATCTGGAAACGGAAAGCCTGCCGCTTGATTGGCCTTGAAGACGGGACAGATGAAGTCACTTTGGAATGCAATTCTGGTGGTTGCTTCCCCTTCTGATTCTTTGATCCCTCTAAAAGTTCCTTAGTGGGGGGAACCGGAGTCCACACTGAGGTTCTCGGGAGGAAGATCTTTAAAGACTTGTGCATCTTTTTTGGAAGCCCCCATTTCTGTAGCAGTTTCCGCCTCTGAACGTGGTGGTCCAAGTGAGTTTGGATGTTGGGGGGTAGAAAATGCACCTCATGTAGCAAAATGCGGGTGTTGGACTCTAACTTATGGGTGCCACGACACAAAGGAGCCCTTGACATGAAGCGTTCCATGGACCTCTGGACAAGCATTGGGCTACTCCACATGTGCTGTATCTTTTTCTTCTTAATGTGATCTTCTAGGACTTCTCTGTCCTCCATATGAAGGAAGAACATCTGCATCTCTGAGAAATCCACCTGTGCCCGCCTGTGCCCGGGGAATGGGTAGGTAAATTTGGGTATCATTCCAGCAAGGGCCTCCCTGTATCTCAGACCCATCCCCCACAAGAAAGCAAAATGGTTTCTCTGGACCATCCACTCCAAGTGATCCCTGTCTTCTGGAGACATAGTAAGGGGGGAGATGTTGCGAGGTTGTAGCAGCCCCTGGCCAGAAAGGATCATCTTAGGAAGGGGCTGTTTTGAATGGAGATCTGCCAGTTGATGGGAGGTTTTGGTAATGATTGGAAGAACCCCGTAGTGGATCTCCATATGTTTTTTAGCCAGATGAAGCTGTAGCCTCCTCAGGTTTTGAGGGTCCAGAGCAGATATGACATCACCTTTTGTCCTGAGGTCCCGTTCTGTGCTCTGTGTTCCTCCACGCCAACCTACTGAAACAGTCTCCAAGCTAGGACCTCTGGGGAAGTTCCTCCAGTTTTGATCAAGATGAAGCATTGGTGGCCTCTGTCCCTCAGCATCCTCATCTGTTGGCCAGGGCCTCCAGAGGGATTTTAATGCCCTCCTGGGTAGCCCCCAATGCCGCTGGAAGTTCATCTTCTGAACGTGGAATTCCAAGCGGCTAGAGACAACATGGGGAAGGAAAGATGGCTCCTGGTGAATAACACGGACATCAATTAGGTTCCTTTGTTGGATGGGTGGAATGAGGAGTTCTTGCATGAAGGCCTTCATCGATTTCTGGACAAGAACTGGGAAGCCCCAAGAGTGATGGACCTTCTTCTTTACAACGTGACGTTCTAGACCTTGTCTTTCCTGCTCCTGGAGGAATGATGTTTGGGCCTCTGAGAATTCAATACTGATCCTTCTCAGTCTGAAAGGCTTAGAGAACGGCCTGAAGGGCAAGGCACTGAGAACATCTACATACTGCATTCCCAAGCTCCACAAGGATAAGAGATGGTTGCAACGAACGGCCATTTCGATCCGCTCTATCTCCCCTGCACTGAAGAAGGGCAAGGAGGTGGATCGGGGCTCCCATATTCTAAGGCCAGGAGGGATCTGCTTGGGGAGGTGTTGCTTTGAAGAACTCCGGGTCCAGGCAAGGCCATAAATATTTGGGATTGCTTCCAACTGGACCTCCATGTTCTTCTTACCCAAGTAGATTTGAAGTTGATTCACATCTTTGGAGTCTATTTTAGACAGAACCTCAGCCCGCTGTGGGGTACCCTCCACTGAGGAAGCTGTTCCCATGTCCTCTCCTGGTTGCAAATACCCAAGATCCAGAATGGGGTGCTCAGAAACCATCCCCTGGCCGCAACAGTAAGGGGGAACATCCCCATCCTCATTGCTCCTCAAGTCAGACGGGCTTAACTCAAGCCGAGGATAGAGAAGCTTAAAGGATTCCAGAGTTTTTGCTGGCAAACGCCATTGTCGCTGTAGATACCTTCTCTGGATGTGGGATTCCAACTGGGTGTAGGTGCTTGAGGGAAGGAATGCCGGAGCCTGGTATAGGATGTGGGCATAGCTGCCCATCTTCTGAAGGCTGGGCTGGACAGGAGCTCTTTCCATGAAGCCTTGCAGGGATTTCTGAATGAGTCTGGGGAAGCCCCATCCATGCTGCAGCCTCTTCTTCCTGACGTGCAGTTCTAAGGCCTCGCTGACTTCTGCCTGGAGGGAGAGGGTCTGCTCCTTGGAGAGCTCTTCTTCTCTAGGTCTTCTGTGGCTGGAGGGCAGTCTGGGCTGCAGGGCAGCTATGCCTCCCACATAGACCCTGCCCAGGCTCCAAAGGGAAGTCAAGCGGTGGCGCAAAATGGCCAGCTCCAATCGGCCAGCATCCTCGGCCTGCACAAAGGGCAGGAAAGGTCTGCGTGGCTGTGGGACCCAGGAGCCTGAGGAAAGTGGCTTGGGAAGGGCAGCCCTGGAAGGAGGGAGGCGTTGCCAGGACTGCATGGCCACACTTGGGAAGACCCCCGTTTGCACTTCCACACACTTTTTAAGGAAGAGGAGCTGGATCTTTTTCTCCGCTTCAACCCTGAAGCACAGAGTCTCGGGTGGGGACCTGTCCCCTGTAGATGGGGGATGAGATGCCTTCTCGCCATTAGTGACCCCTTTTTCAGAGGGCTCCAGGCCCACCTGACTCTGACCTACCACTTGCATTTCCTGAGGCTGAGGACCAGCAATGGACTCGACCCCCAGCCCCTTCATTGCTTCCAGCACCCTCTTGGGTAAACTCCACTGATGCTGGTGCTTCCTTCTATGAATGTGAAGCTCCAGGAATTGGATGGAATATTGGGGGAGGAACGTCAACTTCTTGTGCAGAACCTGCACTTCAGTCACATTTTGTGGGGAGAGTTGTGAGGGAGCTCCTTCCATGAAGCCCCTGAGAGACCTCTGGATCATGTCTGGCAGCCCCCACTCGTGCTGCAGCCTCTTCCTATGGATGTGTCCTTCAAAGGCTTCTCTGATGTCCTCCTGAAGGAAGAGGACCTTCACCTCCGAGAACACCGAGCGATCTGCCAATCTAGTTTGGAGAGGCCGCCCAGGTGGCTTTGGCATCATTCCCCCAAGGGCTTCCAGGTATTGGATGCTCAGGCCCCAGAGGAACATCAACCATTTGTGCTTCAGGGTCTGCTCAATCTGGGCCACGTCTTCTGGGCGTTCAAAGGGCAAGAAACGGCAACGTGGCTGGAGGAAGCTATGGCCAGGAGGGATCAGCTTGGGCAGCGGCTGCCTCGGTGTGAAGGTTGCATGCTGCCAAGAGAACCTGACCACAGAAGGCATCACCCCCAACAATATTTCCAGATGCTTCTTCTCCAGGCGGGTCCCCATCTCCTTCAGGGTTTTCCCCCGTGGCGGCAGGTGGAACACCTCAGGCTGACGTGGGGAAGAAACAGTTGCCCTTCTTGGTTTCTTCACCTCTTGACTTGGTCCTGAGACCACTGCCAACCGTGAGCCAAGCATTTTCATTGGCTCCAGGAGCCTCCTGGGTAGAAGCCATCTCTGCAGCACGACTCTTTTCTGCACATTCCTCTCTAGCTCATAAATGCTGCCGTCCCCAAGGAACGTGATTTCAGCTGGGAGGGTAGTCACCTCAGTGTGCCCTGCGGCGTGCCAGTGGGGGGCAGGTGGCAAAAATAACTTCAGAGATTTCTGGACGAGACTTGCCAGCCCCCACATGTGCTGCATTCTCTTCCTTCTCACATGCCATTCAAGATCTTCCTGGGCTCCTTGGCTGATGAAGGCTATATCTGATGAGCTGAATTCCAACCCAAGGGCTCTTCTGGATAAGGGAGGAGGGGGGACCTGAAATTCAACACCTGTGAACAGGTGAGAGAGGGACTTTTGGTACAAAGTGGTCAGCCCCCACTTGTGAGCCAAGTCTTTGTGTCTGACACTAAGTTCAACATGCTCCAGGGCTGTCTGCTCCATGAAGAGAAGGTCCTTGGATCGCAGCTGCAAAGTCCTTGACCCGGGAGAGATAAGTCTGGGGAGGGCATCTTCTCTGTCCCGGAGAGCAGCTGTCTGACGCAGCATGGAAAATGGACCATTCCCTCCCAGATGTATCTCAAGAGCTTTTTGGGCCACATGCTTCTGAAGAACTTGGGGGAGCTTGCAGGGACCTGGATCCTTCGCAGAAGGTGACCTCTTTGCAACCTTCTCCTTCTCGCTCTCTCTAGCTATGTTTGCCACACTGGGGGGCATCGGCATGAACATCTGGAGAGACTTCATCACCCTTTGGGGAACACCCCACTGTCTCTCAATGATCTTCCTCTTGATGTGGCCATCCAGCTTCCTGTTAGTTTCCAAGGGGACAAAAGGCAACGTGCTTCTTGGGGCCACCATTATGTCTACTTGAGGACCCTTTGGGATGGCAGGGCTAACAGGGGCCACTGGTGGTGCACCGGAGAGGAACTGCCTGAGGGATTGCTGCACAAGCTTGGGCTGTCCCCATTGGTGCTGGACCTTCTTCCGGAGCACGTGCAAGTCCAGGAGCTGCCACTGAGAGGTGGGCAGAAAAGGTGTCGCCGCATGGCTAAACTCAGAGGGGTGAAACACCTGAGGTGGAGTCACCGGCAGATTAAAGGTCATTGGAGCCATCTTGGACAAGGACTGGGAGTAAAAAGTAGGGAGATGCCATAAGTATTGGATGTGCTTGCGCTTAATGTTCATCTCCACGCTGTCCGCCTTCCTCCGAAGACCAAGGCTTGGGCCTCCACGTGCCTGGGGGCTCCTCCAATGTAAACTGATCAGCTTTGGAAGGACTATTTTCTTCTCCTCTGAGGCACTGATTTTCTGGGACATCTCCACTCGTTTAGGAAAGGTTTCATGGGCAATTTGAAATAACTTCTTCCCAATGTGTACCCGGAATCCGGGTTTGGAATGGAGAGGATAGTCCAAGGTTGCATCTCTACTTGTGGAGGCTAAATGTGGAGGTTTTATTGAGCTTGGAGACTTTTCTCCACCAGACCCTTCCTCCCTAGGAACAGTGTGGTGAACATCAGTCTTCATGTGCCTGAGGACCTCTTGGATCTTCCTTGGCAGCGCCCAGTGCTTGAGGTGAGCTCTCTTCTTCACATGCTGCTCCAGTCTTCTTCTGGTGGCCACACTCTTAAATGGGAGGACCTGGGGCCTGGTCACCACCACAACTTCTCTCTTCAGGGACCACCGAATAATGGGACTTGGAGCAAATGGAAAAAAGGCCTTGAGGGACCTGAGGAGGATCACGGGCAGCCCGATTGCATTCTGCATCCTCTTCACCACCAAATGTTGTTCCAGCTTCTCCAGAACAGTTTCAGATACAAATGGAAGGTCAATAGCCACAAATATCATCTTCCTGGAGCTGCTAGATCCAGCTGAGGTCAGAGAGGCAGTCAGAAAATCCTGTTCCTCTTCAGAAAGAAGGGGTGTGCCTACCTCGTCTTCTGCTTCGCTGTGAGAAGAGGTGTCCTTTTCACTTGAGGACCCATCATCTTCATGATGATGGAAAGTTTTCTGATGTCCCCAAAGTGTATGGTCCTTCTGGCTGTAAACAGTGGAAACATCAGGAAAGGGACCGGATTCTGCTCTTTTAGTGCAAGGAGGCTCAGACATGCTAGAAGAACTACTGGGCTCAACTTCCTCATCCTTCTGCTCATCAATGGTGTTAAAATTATTCTTCCTTTTACTGGGTACCTGGCGGTGAGGACGACTGAGGTGTCTGACATGTTTTGGGAAGGTAACTGTTTCTGGTAAATTGGAAGGGAGAGGTTTCGTCCTCTGGATTACATCTCTGGGAGGATGTTGCCTCTTTCTGAGTGAGGGGGACGCTCCTGGGCTGTGTCTGAGATGCCCAACTCTAGGTGGGGGTTCACTCCTGCTCTGGGAGAAGACGGGATTGTCCTGCAAACCAGAAATGGCTGGGAGGCTGGAACGCTCCACATAAGAAGTGGTGGGGAGTGATGGTTTACGTAATACAAGATTCTCAGGATTCAGTCTTTGGATATGCACCAAATTCTCCGCCTCCCTGGCTGCACGTGCACATAAGACACAGCTGCCATTGTCACACAGAAGTTTGCGGATGGTGGTGGCACTGGGGCCACCCTCTTTCCAAGGTGACCGGCAAAGCTGCGGTTCTTCTTCCCAGATAGAGGTACCTGCCAAAGGAAAGAAGAGGATTAAGAGGTCCATTAGGGAAATCTGCCAACAAGAAATGTCGGAGAGACATTGTAACTGCTGCCTGATGTTGTGCCAGAACAACCTGCTGAACCTCACTGCTGCAGTGTCATAAATTATGAGTACATGCAAAGATAATGCCATTGAGGACTTTTTGGTGCTCTCTGAGCTTGGTTATTTTCTTGCAGGTGTTTCATCATGGGAACTAGGTAAATACCAATGGAATGACTTTTCTTCAGAAGTTGTGGGTGCTCCATCATTGAAGGCTTTCAAAAAGAGAGTGGACAACCATTTGTCTGAAATGATATAGGGTCTCCTGCTTGAGCAGGGGGTTGGACTAGAAGACCTCTGAGGTCACTTCCAACTCTATTATTCCATATTTATGTTTTGGTTCTTCAGGAATGTCACCTCCTAGGGGGAGGCTCAACCCCCCCCCCAACTCAGCTATGAAAATCTGAACCTTTCTGGAGAACCTCCAGCCTGGTGCAAGAAGCATGTTCATGTTCAGCAATGGGAATGGCCTTAGGAGCTTCCATCAGCTCCATCATGCAGATGATGATATGTTTGGAGTCTGGGCAGGTGTGGTGAGTTTCTAATATAAATGCCAGAATAGAATGTCCATGCCAGGTAGGACAATTTGGGCACCTTTAAGGTTCACTGACTTGGGTTGACTTGGCTTACCTTCCTCTTGATCCAGAACTGCATCATGGGGTTGGCCTCCGCTTTCCTGATCATGATCCTACCAGGAAGACAGGAGAGAAGGCAGTTAATGGGAAGAGGGTGACTCTGAATGTTCTCCCTTCCCTGGCTGGGTTTCTGTGGAACACCTTCTCAATCCCAGTCAATAAAAGGAGGATGATCCACTACGTTGGGGTTGACTTTGGGTGACCACCTAGATGGATTTTTTTCCAGGAACAGTGGGCAAGCAAGATAATTACTCCTGTGAAGACTCTCCCAGTCCATGAAGAAAATGGACTTCTTACAGGGTCAAAGTATATTGGAGAACAAAACTTGGTGAAAGACGAGGGGAGGGGTAGGCAACCTTGGCTCTTTTATGACTCGTGGACTTCAACTCCCAGAATTCCTGAGCCAACATGGCTGGGCTAGGGTTTGCTAAACTGGTAGTCTAAGTAAAAGGCAATCAGGACACAAACAAGGGTGTCTGTCTGTCTGTCTGTCTGTCTGTCTGTCTGTCTGTCTGTCTGTCTCTCTCTCTCTCTGTCTGTCTGTGTGTGTGTGTGTGTGTGTGTGTGTGTGTGTGTGTGTGTGTAGTGCAGGCTGTTTTTCTGCAGTGTTAAACTGTAACGTGGAAGGGGCTTTAAGCCTTCAATTCCAATCCCCTGCTCTGAATTCAAGCAAAATGAGGACTCCATACCTGAAATTAGCCACTAATAACCTTTACAGCAAAGTCTGCTGATTGGCCCTTTCTAAATCCCAGTGGTGGGTACCATTCCTTGAAATTGGGAAGACCGCATACTGCAGCATCTCCTTCACATAGCCAGGCCATCGTAACAGTGACCAATGCTGGAATGCCCCCTCCCAGTCCCTGCTCAGTGGGGCAAAGGACTCACCAGCTGTGTCCAGGAGGGAAGACCCCTAGTGGCTTCCAGTTCCGTGGTCAAAAGCAAATTTCTTTTCCACGCCTGGGGAAGAGCCTTGTCCCAAGCCGAGAGCCTTCTTGGTCTCCGCTTACTGAGGAAGAGCAGCAGGGCCAGGGTGAGGGTGCTGCACAAGGCAAAGCAGCCATCCAGGGGGAGGAGGACACAGCTGGGGGGAAGCGGAGCCATCTTTGCAACCCAGAGCTGAAGGCCCCTTGAGCGTTGGGGGCCATCCTTCTCCACAATGCCTCTCTTTCTGCATTGGCCAAGAACCGCATTCCACGCTGCATCACAAAGGATTTGTTTTCCTTATCTTTCTAGAACCAACAATCCGAAGGAACCTTTGGAATCAGCTGGGTTCTCTGGAGCAGAAGACACAGTTTGGAAAGGACACCAGTCCTGGGAGAAGAGAAGGGACTCCAAGCATGTGGCAAAGAGAATGGAAAGGTGTCCAAAGAAAGGCAGGATTGATCCTTAGCCAGCCATAATCAGTGGACTCACGCTTCTTTTACTGTGCTGGTCAAATGGCACCTCCTGACTAGCCAAGACTGGCCCAGGGTGCTTGCTGTTGTAGTATGCAGAGCGTGGTATAACCTCTGGGTGAGTCTCACATTGGCTTCCTCTCACTTACCTTCATCTCAACTTCAAAGTTTGCAGCTGGAGAACTAGCTAAAGACAGTAAGAAAGCTGATGGGTGAACTACGCCTGACTCACAGGATTAAGTCAGGGGTCCCCAACCTTGGCAACATTAAGACTTGTGGACTTCAACTCCCAGAATCCCCTAGACAACCATAGCTGGGATTTTGGGAATTGGAAGTCCACAAGTCTTAATTTGCCAAGGTTGGACACCCCTGAACTAGAGGATGAAAGCCTTACAGAGGGAGATCCAAACTCAACGTAAGGGTGAATTTTCTGATTCGAGGTCTATTATCCAGGTCTATCAAGCTGTTTCCTGGACTAATGGAAGGTTCAGCATGGCTAGCTAGGGAATTCCGGGAGGTGAAGTCCACGGGTCTTTAAAAATGCCATAGTTGGACACCCCTGTTTACGTCACTTAAGGCCAACTCAGGTGAGAAGGAGAACAAACACGTCTTCTACTCATCTACAGGCCACACCTGAAACTTGGAAGCAGCAACAACAGACTAGACAAGATAAAAGCACATTGCCCAGAATTTGAGTGCCGTATTGGTCCCCATGTACACAAAATCCCCCAAAAAGTAGAAAAGCAACTTCCTGCCATTAATAGGCCTTGCAGAACTGGCTTCATAGACTCCTTGGGTTGGAAAGGACGTGGAAGCGGTGGTGGACCAGGAAGCAGGATGTTCCATGATGATGGCTCTTGTGGACTGGAGATTCCTCCTTAAGGTAAGGCCAAGGAGAGGAGACATCTGGTTTTCAGCCCCAGCTCTGAGAAGGCAGCCAAATTGTCCCCTGCCACACCAAGTTCCGGCATTGTCCCATCTAAATAAAGGAGAATATTTGTAACTCAGGGTTGAAATGAATGGTGCTCTCTGAGCTTGGTGGTTTTCTTGCAGATGTTTCATGACTTAACTAGGTAACATCATCAGTGCTAGAAGGGAGGTAGGTTTATGGAGAGGAGGAGGAGGAGGAGGAGGAGGAGGAGGAGGAGGAGGAGGAGGAGGAGGAGGAGGAGGAGGAGGAGGAGGAGGATTGTGAGGTCCTTGGTGCTCTCTGAGCTTGGTGGTTTTCTTGCAGACATTTCATTACCCAACTAGGTAACATCATCCTTCCTACTCTGTACAAATGCCTGCATTTGCACAGAGGAGCAAGAACACGTCTCTTCTTCAGGGGAGGGACCAAACAGGTTCAAGTGAGGAAGAGCTACATTAAAAGCAAAGGGGTTTGTGCATGTTGACAGGCATAGCAGTTTCTTGTCTCAGTGATTCTAACATGATTGTGTTATTCCTGAATAATTTTAGTTTTAAAATGCTATAAGCTGTGTGAGACTCCCCGTGAGTTTTGCATATGTTTCTGAGCAACCATCTGGAAGTTGTTTGTCAATGCCTCCTTTGGGGACATTTTTATGAGTTCCCATCGTGCAGATCTAGGCTCTGAGAGGCAGTTTGGCATAGCAGTGAAGGCATCAGGCTAGAAACGGGAAAGCTGTGAGTTTGAATCCTGCCTTGGGCATGAAGCCAGCTGTGGGATCCTGGGCCAGACTGAGGGGGGGGGAGGAGAAGGAGGAAGAGTAGGAGGAGGTGGTCCTTGGTGCTGTCTGAGCTTGGTTTTCTTGCAGACATTTCATTATTATGTATCCAGGTGCAGGCCACCTGCATAGCAGCGGCCACTAGGGGGTGTTGGCCTGGACGGTTTGGCGGGAAAACCTACTTTCGGCGGGAAACTTAGGGCCAACCCCATTGGCTAGCCACCTACCTGGCTAGGTATATAAGGAGGCCAGGTAGCCCTTGTTCTCCAGTACGGAACCCCCGTCAATAAAGAGCTGAACCTGTACTCCGGCTGGCGTCTCTTCCTTGCGTCGGACCCACTACATTACATCATGACTCACCTAGGTAGCACCATCAGTGCTAGAAGAGAGTAGAATGTGCAGAGGAGGAGGAGGAGGAGGAGGAGGGGAGAGGGAGGAGGGGGAGGGAGGGGGAGGAGACCAGGATAAACCACTTCCAAAATCTTGCAAAGATAAATGCAGGGATTTATCCAGGGCGTGGCCAGGAGTAAAGATTGACTCAAATGCACCAAAAAAATAAAAATAAATCTAAGCTTTCATTCAACCTGTTCCAATTGTTAATTCTTTTTCCTAATTGGTGGAAAGCCCTTTAATGTACTGCGTGCACCAGGGGTGTGCATCGTAGGCTGGTGGATACACAATGGAAGGGAACGGCCTCCTTCAAACTGGAAACACTGGGGCGAGAGCTGGGTCTGCAGTAGAGGCCTCGCTTGCCCTTTCTGGAGGGCCCAGATTCCTCAGCTGGTGGTCTTTGGGGATTGCAGAGCTAACTATTGGCCCTGACTTGGGGAGGCTGCCCCAAAACGAGTTTCCCCCTTATTGCACCTATTTTTCTGCCCGATTCCCTGTGTTCTTCCTCTTCTGCTTAATTGTACAAATGCCCACATAGGTTTGTGGAAGACGTGAAACACTTTTCTCACTTTAAAGCACACTTTTTGAACAAGGTGTTGATTTGGGGGCAGCAGGCACCCCAACAAGAGCCCCCCCCCAGCAAGCTCATCTTGCTGATGCTGCGCCCTGCAGGCACTACAACCACCACTAGAGGGCAGCAGGGTCTCGGTCTCTCTCTCTCTCTCTCTCTCTCTCTCTCTCTCTCTCTCTCTCTCTCTGTGTGTGTGTGTGTGTGTGTCTGTGTGTCTGTGTGTCCATAGTTAGAGTGAGCTGAAATAGTGTTGTGCAGCCTAGTCATCCTCTTTGCCCTTTGCACACCATTTTAACAAGCAAGATCGTCCTTTCCCAGATGTAGCTGCTTTTCTTCTCAGGAGGGGTGAGGAAAAATGAAATAGGTATAGATGAAACAGTCTGGAATGGTATAGGGTCTCCTCCTCAAGACCTCCAAGGACCCTTGCAACTCTGTTGTTCTGTTATTCTGATGTATTTCAGCCTCATTGGGACAACCAGATGAACTTCCACCCTACCCTAAGGAGAAACTTCCTGACAGTTAGAACAATTAACCAGTGGAACAACCTGCCTCCAGAGGTGGTGAATGCTCCAACACTGGAGGTTTTTAAGAAGAGACTGGACAGTCATTTGCCTGAAATGGTATAAGATTTCCTGCCTGAGCAGGGGGTTGGACTAGATGACCTCCAAGGTCCCTTCCAACTTTTTTATTATTATTATTATTATTATTATTATTATTATTATTATTATTATTATTATTATTATTATTATTATTATTATTATTATTATTATTATTCCATGGCTGACTGGGGAATTCTGGGAGTTGAGGTCCACAGTGCTAACAGTTACTAAGGTTGGACACCCCTGAATTAAGCTTTTCCACCCATCACTGTGTCTCCCACTAGGAAATTGGCAAATATCTGCAACGTAATTAAAACTAAAGAAAATGTCACTAGGAGGGCCATGATAGCAGTCTTCCGATATTTGAGGGCTGCCACAAAGAAGAGGGGTTCAATCTATTTTCCAAAGCAGGACAAGAAACCATGCATGGAAACTAATCAAGGAGAGAAGCAACCTAGAACTAAGGTTAAATTTTCTAACAGTGAGGACAATTAACCAATGGAACAGCTTGCCTCCAGAAGTTGTGGGTGCTTCATCCCTGGAGGCTTTTAAGAAGAGACTGGACAGTCACTTGTCTAATGGAGAAAAGGACTAGAGATGACACGATGGCAGTGTTCTAATGTTTGAGGGGCTGCCCCAAAGAAGAGGGCATCCATCTATTCTCCAAAGCATCAGAAGGCAAGACGAGAAGCAATGGATGGGAACTACTCAAGGAGAGAAGCAACCTGAAATTGAGGAGAATCTTCTTGACAGTTAGAATAGTTAACAAGTGGAACAGCTTCCCTCCAGAGGTTGTGGGTGCTCCATATTTGGAAGTTTTTAAGAAGAGATTGCAGAACGATTAGTTTGTCTGAAATGGTATAAAGTCTTCTGCTTGAGCAGGGGGCTGGACTAGAAGACCTCCAAGGTACCTCGCATCTCCGTTATTCTGTTCTCTTCTCTTCTCTTCTGACCCCACAAAGAGACCTTTTCCTAAGCAGATTTTCCCCAACGGGTTATTGTTTTCATTAACTCTTTGGTCTCTTAATCGCCTTTTATGGATTCTCTTGTCTCATTCCTGCCCTTGTGTTCAGAGTGATTTTTCTCTGGGATGAATAGGATTTAGAACATTTTTATGAGTTAATTCTGAATCTTCTGCTATTCTCATCCCCTGGAGGTTACATGCAGCCTTTGCCAACCTATGGATTCCTATTTTTCACAGACACCTACAACCACCTGGGTGACTAAATGCTGGGGTTTTTTGGCAGATGTTTCAGCCCTTTCTTTCAAACCTTCACCTTCGCTTCTTGCATGATCCCATGAATTAGACCATCTTCGCCCAGGCCTTTCTCTGAAGTTCACAAAGACTTAATTATTTCAACTCATTTCATAATTCAACCTCTTTGTGGCTTACTCATTTTCCCTTCCAGTTGCAATTCTCCAAATGCCATCACCAATGGGCCCACAGATATTTGCTCCACTACCTTCCATGGCTTTGATGAGTCAAGATGCTCTTATTTTTAATAAGATCTCAGTCTAAGTTACAGTCTTAATCACACCCGTGTGTCCTGCAATGTTTCCTGCTAAGAGTGACAATTCTATTGTTTAGATTGGTTACATCTGCACCGAAATGTCTTTATTTACGTACATCCAAAGCCCAGTTCAGGGGTATTCCCCAAGGTATGGTCAAAACAGGAAAGATCAGGGGTCCCCAACCTTGGCAACTCTAAGACTTGTGGACTTCAACTCCCAGAATATCCCAGCCAGCTCTAAGACTTGTGGACTTCAATTCCCATAATTCCCCAGACAGCACAGCTTAGACTCACCAAGGTTGGAAATCCCTGGTCAAGATGACAGTCACCATAATGTGATCAAAACTCCACCCCCTTTTTTACTATATCTTACATGTGCAACACATATATACAAGGTTTGATTGCCCAGTTGCTGCTGTGTTGTTGCTTCTTCTGATCACGCAGGTAGTCCTCGACTTATGACTGCAATGGAGCCCAGAATTTTTGTTGCTAAGCGAGACAGGTGTGAAGTGAATTTTGCCCCATTTCACGACCTTTCCTGACACAGTTGTTAAGTGAATCATGACCGGTGTTCAGTTAGTAACACGGTTGTTAAGTAAATCTGGCTTTCCCATTAACCTTACTGGTCAGGAGATTGCAAAAGGGGCCCTGGGACACTGCAACCGTCATAAATATGAGTCAGTTGCCAAGCATCTCTATTTTGATCACATGACCCTGGGGATGCTGCAATAGTCATAAGTGTCAAGAATGGTCATAAATCACAGAAGAAGTAGAAGAAGTAGAAGGAGGAGGAGGAGGAGGAGGAGGAGGAGGAGGAGGAGGAGGAGGAGGAGGAGGAGGAGGAGGAGGAGGAAGAAAGAAAGAAAGAAAGAAAGAAAGAAAGAAAGAAAGAGAGAGAGAGAGAGAGAGAAAGAAGAAAGAAAGAAAGAAAGAAAGAAAGAAAGAAAGAAAGAAAGAAAGAAAGAAAGAAAGAAAGAAAGAAAGAAAGAAAGAAAGAAAAAAGAAATAAAGAGAAAGGAAGGAAGGAAGGAAGGAAGGAAGGAAGGAAGGAAGGAAGGAAGGAAGAAGACTGTGGCAAAGGCAAGCAAGGGCAGTACCAATAGTAAGAGGCGCCTTGGGTGCCATCCCAAAACAACTGGAGCACCACTTGAACATCACTGGCATTGACAAATTCGCCATTAGTCAATTGCAAAAGGCGGCCTTACTAGGAACTGCTTCCATCCTCCGACGATATCTGTAATACCATCAAACATCCACATTGGCCTATCCCAGGTCCTTGGTAAGGACTCGATAGGTAGACAAAAATGCCAAATCCAGTCTGAACATCTGGCTGACTGTGCAATGATCAATAACAAATGTTTGTCCAATCTCTTCTTAAAAACCTCCAGTGATGAAGCACCCTCCATGTCCGAAGGCAAGTTCTTCCACTGGCTAATTGTTCTCACTGTTGGAAAATTTATAATTTCTAGGTTGCTTCTCTCTTTTTCAGTGCTGTTGTAACTTCACATGGTCATGAAATGAACTGCTGTAAGATGGTGTTTACTAAAGATCTAATTTTACCTCCAGCTTGCTAATGGTATTCTATGCAAGCTCTTTTCTATACGCCGCTTTGCACACCAACAAGTTATCCTGGGCATCCCTCTAACCCGGAGGAATATGCAGAATAACATAGGTGCCTGCCGAAAATGAGAAAAGTAGCATTGCCCTGCTGATACTACAAGACCCATCCCTTTGGGATGCACAAGCCTTCAAAAGGGGATGCACTTGTGTTGTGTTGCTGCCCCACAATTTTCAACCCACGGACCCATTGGGCTGGTCCCTGCCCTGAAGATTCTGCTGCAGGCTATTGAAACAGACTCCTGGATATCTTCAGAATAACAGAACAACAGAGTTGAAAGGGACCTTGGATGTCTTCTAGTCCAATCCCTGCTTAAGAAGGAGACCTTATATTATTCTGTCCAGTCTCTTCTTAAAAGCCTCCAGTGATGAAGCACCCACAACTTCTGGAGGGAAGGCGTTTCACTGTTGAATTGTTCTCACTGTCAGGAAATTTCTCCTTCATTCCAGGTTGCCTCTCTCCTTGATTAGTTTCCATCCATTGTTTCTTGTCCTGCCTTCAGGTACTTTGGAGAATAGGTTGAGCCCCTCTTTTTTGTGGCAGCCCCTTAAATATTGGAAGAGTGCTATCACGACATCCCTAGACCTTCTTTTCACTAGACTAGACATATCCAATTCAAATTTATCCTTCTCTGGACTTCTGGTAAGGACCACTTCCTAAAGCTGGAGAGTGTTTTTCCAGTCCCTGCTTGAGCTAAAATGAAGCGATGGTGCAGATCTTCCTGACTGCCTTCTCACATTCCAACATGCAGGCTGACAGGAGTGGAAAGCACATGCTACTAGTCTTCTGATTTGTTCTGGGGAACCACATGAAAAGAGTTCAGAGAAGCATCTCAGATCTCCTGAAAGGATGGCACACAAGGCAAATTCACACAAGGTTTGTTGAGTATTGTTCCAGATCAGTGGCCTTCAGTTAAGGGATGGTAGATTCCATCTGCGTATTGGGCAATTTCCTGCTTGAGCAGGGGACGGACTAGAAGACCTCCTAGGTCTCTTTCAAAACTGTTACTCTGTGTTTTGTCAATATCTCCTAAAGGTAAAAGCCATGTCAGAGTAGACCTTCTTCCCTAGACAGGCAGTGGATTCAAGGGACAGCTATTGCAGTGATCTCTTGGGATATGTCAGGCACAAGAAATCAGGAACCAAGGCTGTTCAGATGAGTACAAGTTTATTCCATGCTAGCTGTCTACAAGAATCTGAACTACTAACAGTCAAGACAAATTGGCGGTAGATAACAGTCAACAGAATTCTAGGAGGGCTGGACTTGCGGGAGGGAAGGGACTCCAGACTGATGACATGGTTGACCCCTCTCTCCCTTGGGCTCAGCCTGACTATCTCTGACCTACATCATGCTTGCAGCTGGCTTTTTGAAGGAATATAGTCTGGATTCCCAGGAGGAAGGGACTGCATTTCAATGAGGCAAGAGACAACTCAGTTCAGATAGTTTGTGTGAGAGAAAGAGGATGAGGACAGCTGCTCCTTAATAGTTCACAGAGTATATCTTTAATGATGTAAGTAAATTGTTTTAGTTTGGCAAGATTTTCTCTATAGGAATGGAATAAGAAAGGAATCTGCTTAAAACAACCTCAAGATCCTTTCTTGATTTTGAGAGCCTGACAGGGATGGAGAAATTTGTATGGGAGAAAGAGAGTTCTTAACAGGCTCCTCCTTAACAATTCCCAGAATACATTAATTATGAAAATACTTTGCTTTAGTTTGGCAAAATTGATGTCAGATTCCAAAAACCAAGAAAGATATATTGTGATTCTCCCAAGCAGATTTCTAAATTGATCTTCAGCTATAAACAGAATCTTGCCAAACTAAAGCATGCTAACATCCCGATAAGGCATATACTCTGGGAACTGTTAGGGAAGAGCCATCTTCACCTTCTTTCTCTCACACAAACTATCTGGATCAAGTTGTCTCTTACTAACAGAATAACAGAGTTGGAAGGGATCTTGGAGATCTTAGATAGCATCACCATCAGATGGATTCGTAGCTGGCTGACAGGCCGTACTCAGCGTGTGGTCCTCAATGGAACTGCATCTACATGGAAGGAAGTGTGTAGTGGGGTGCCCCAGGGCTCTGTTCTGGGCCCAGTGCTCTTCAACATCTTCAACAATGATTTGGATGAGGGGATAGATGGGGAACTCATCAAATTTGCAGATGACACCAAGCTGGCAGGAATAGCCAATATTCCAGAAGATAGGCTTAAGATACAGGAGGATCTGGACAGACTCGAACACTGGGCACTATCTAACAAATGAAATTCAATTGTGAAAAAAGTAAGGTTCTACATTTAGGCAGGAAAAATCAAATGCACAGGTATCGTATAGGTGGTACCTTGCTCGATAGTAGTAACTGTGAGAGAGATCTCGGAGTCCTAGTGGACAATCACTTAAATATGAGCCAGCAGTGTGCTGCAGCTGCCAAAAAAGCCAACACAGTGCTAGGCTGCATTAACAGAGAGATAGAATCAAGATCACATGAAGTACTAATACCACTTTACAATGCGTTGGTAAGGCCACACCTGGAATACTGCATCCAGTTTTGGTCACCAAGATGTAAAAAAGACGTCGAGACTCTAGAAAGAGTACAGAGAAAAGCAACAAAGATGATTGGGGGACTGGAGGCTAAAACATATAGGGAACGGTTGCTGGAATTGGGTATGTGTAGTTTAATGAAGAGAAGGGTGAGGGGTGACATGATAGCAGTGTTCCAATATCTCAGGGGCCGCCACAAAGAAGAGGGAGCCAAGCTATTCTCCAAAGTGCCTGAAGGCAGGACAAGAAGCAACGGATGGAAACTAGTCAAGGAGAGAAGCAACCTAGAACTAAGGAAAAATTCCCTGATAGTTAGAACAATTAACCAGTGGAACAACCTGCCTCCAGAAGTGGTGAATGCTCCAACACTGGAAGTTTTTAAGAAGAGACTGGACAGCCATTTGTCTGAAATGGTATAGGGTTTCCTGCCTTAGCAGGTGGTTGGACTAGATGACCTCCAAGGTCCCTTCCAACTTATTATTATTATTATTATTATTATTATTATTATTATTATTATTATTATTATTATTATTATTATTACCCCCTGATCAAGCAGCAGACCCAAACCATTTTATACAAGTGGCTGTCCAGTCTCTTCTTAAAAGCCTCCAGTGTTGGAGCACCTACAACTTCTGGAGAGAAGCCACTCCACTGGATAATTGTTTTTTTCTGTCAAGAAATTTCTCTTATTTCTAGGTTGCTTCTCTCCTGGATTAATTGATTACTCCTGGATTACTCCTTTGAAATGCAGCCCCTCCCTCTGGGAATCCAGACCACATTCCATCACAGCCCTCCTGGGGGTGGCAGGGGGCTTGTTAAGATCTTGAACTGAGTTTCTTCAGTTGTAGCTGTATCTGAAGGGTTCCCTCAAGGTTCAGGGAGCATGCTGGTGCTGCCAAATAAAATGAGATTTCTGAGATCTATTCATGTCATCCCTGGGGCAGGGGTCCTTTTTAATTGGATTGTGCTGGAGATGAACAGAGCTTGGGAGCTGGGTAGGAAGTGGGATTAATGCCTGTGCTCAGTTGCCAGCAAATAACCCTTCAGTCATGAAGGCTGCGACAGTCTGCATGAGTCATAACCAGCAAGAAGTGATTTAATGAAATTCTGCACTAATGTGAAGGAAATGGGCGAATGAGAAAATATAAAGAAAGGGATGCTCACATTCAAAACATTCTTAAGTGTAACATCTATGATTTTTTTTTCCTGTTAGACATTTTAGAGTGTGGCATAAAAGGCAGGAAGGAGATGTTTTCAAGCCAACGCGGTTCTGACGCCTGCAAAGGAAAAACCTGAGACAGGGATTATTTCTGCCTGACCTATCCAGAAGAGCAGGGCCAGGTGGACAATTGTCTCACAATGTTTGTGATGCCAGATGTGAGTCAGCCCTTCTTCGGAAGCTCCCGCCTCACTTTGTGCGTGGCCAGAGGAAAAAAGCTTTGCTCGGAGGAACTTAACAGAATAATAGATTCGGAAGGGACCTTGGAGGTCTTCTAGTCCAACCAAAACTAGAACCCAGATTAACATTGGAACAGAGTCAAGATCAAGTGAAGTGTCAATACCACTTTATAACACCTTGGTAAGGCCACACTTGGAATATTGCATCCAGTAACCACAATATTAAAAAAGATGTTGAGACTCTGGAAAGAGTGCAGAGAAGAGCAACAAAGATGATTAGGGGGCTGGAGGCTAAAGCATATGAAGAACAGTTGCTGGAATTGGGTATGTCTAGTCTAATGAAAAGAAGAACTAGGGGTGACATAATAGCAGTGTTCTTATGTCTCAGGGGCTGCCACAAAGAAGATG
The DNA here is from genome assembly GCF_947247035.1 of Vipera ursinii. Lineage (NCBI taxonomy): Eukaryota > Metazoa > Chordata > Lepidosauria > Squamata > Viperidae > Vipera > Vipera ursinii. The sequence continues at coordinate 284,629,657 of NC_139513.1, read as the reverse complement.
GGGGTCAAGCTATTCTCCAAAGCACCTGAAGGCGGGACATGAAGCAACGGATGGGAACTAATCAAGGAGAGAAGCAACCTGGAACGAAGGAGGAATTTCCTGGCGGTGAGAACAATTCAACAGTGAAACACCATCCCTCCAGAAGTTGTGGGTGCTTCATCACTGGAGGCTCTTAAGAAGAAATTTCGTGACAGCTAGCACAATTAATCAGTGGAATGGCTTCCCTCCAGAAGTGGGTGCTCCATCACTGGAGGTTTTCAAGAAGGGATTGGACAACCATTTGTCTGAAATGGTATGGATTCTCCTGCTTGAGTAGGGGGTTGGACTAGAAGACCTCCAAGGTCCCTCCCAACTCTGGTGTTCTGTTCTGTTCTGTTATTCATATCTGAGCGTGACCAAAGAAAGCACCCATCCCTATTTCAGGGCCACAGAGAAAGCCCCCCCCCCTCCATCCCCAGAGAGTCATCTGCTTGGTCTGCTTATTTTATTTCTCCAGCATTTTGCATTTTTATAGTTCTGCTATAAGCCACCTGGGGAGACTTTTGTTTAAGCTGAAGGGTGGCAATCTGAGCGCTTTCCAAGCAAGGAAAGGAACACATGTTTTGCTAGCATCAAGAGGGGTTTGACGGTTGCGCCGGCTCCCTCAGGAAGCGCCATCTTCCCTCAGCAGCCAGCTGTCTCAGAGGCCAGCACTGAGCAGAGACCAGAGGAGGAAGAAGGAAGGGCCTGCTGGGTCAGGACAAACTCCCACAGCCTGACCTTTGCCCCCTGTGTCGGCCAGCCCCCCCTGCCTCTGGTGACACCCCCCCACACACACATCCTAGAACAGTGATGGTGAACCTTTTAGAGACCAAGTGCCCAAACTGCAACCCAAAACCCACTTATTTATCGCAAAATGCCAGGGCTACATCAGCACTGTGGTGCCCTCAGGGGTGGCGGGGGGCGTGGCCCACTGGGTGGGTGTGGCTGCAGTGGTCACGGCAGACTGGGTAAGCATGGCCGGGGCCAGTCCCTCACCATCTCCGGGGCATCCCTGGGGGGGCCAATGCCACTTGCTCGCTCACTTCCTGCCCTGTCGCATCCAAACGCCACGTGCTCGCTACTCTGGCGAACTCTGCTGGGGCAACGGCGCGTGTGCCCACAGAAAGGGCTCTGAGTGCCACCCCTGGCACGCGTGCCATAGGTTCGCCACCACTGTCCTAGAAGTTAGTCATCTGGAGCTATGCTGCCCCCAATCCGGGGGAGAGGACCAGCCCTCAACTATCTTGGCCTCCCCCACTTTTATTTTTTCATGTACCGGTATTTATTCCATTTCTTATACCCGCCCATCTCAGTCAGGGTGCCCTACCATTCCAAAACCATAAAAACAATTAAAATGATAAAAAGCATTCTAAAAGCAATGAAAATATCCCAAATTATTACAGGTGATCCTCAACTTACAACCATTTGTTTAGTGGCTCTTCAAAGTTACAACAGCACTGAAAAAAGTGAGATATGACTGTTTTTCACATACGACCGTTGCAGCATCCCCAGCATCATGTGATCAAAGTTCAGACGCTTGGCAGCTGACCCATATTGATGATGGTTGCAGTGTCCCGGGGTCATGTGATCTTGTTTTGCAAAGCCAATGGTGAAGTCAGATTCACTTAACAGCCGTGTAACTAGCTGAACAATTGCAGTGATTCCCTTAACAACTGTGGCAAGAAAGGTTGTAAAATGGGACAAAACTCAATAACTGTCTTGCTTAGCAATGGAAATGTTGGACTCAGTTGTGGTCTTAAGGACTAGCTGTATATACACAGCAACCAATATACTTGGCTAGTTAATAGGAAAGATAGGAAATGGGGCTCTCACACAGTCTGAACCCCAAGGCTTGGGAACGCAGCCATGTTTTTAGGGCCCTATGAAAGCCAGAAAGGTTGGGGGCCTTTCTGATCTCCAATGAGAGCAGGGACCACTACAGGAAAGGCCCTGCCAACCAACTGTCAACATCCAGCTTGAGGGTCCAAATAAATAACCAGGGTCATTCCATTCCTGAAAATCTTACTGTTTATTGCATACATGGCATGGCACTGTCAAAGCAAACTGTCAAACCTTAGAGTGAAGGTTCCAGGACACTAGATCATAGAATTAAACAATAGTCTCTTCGCCCAAACCCCCACCCTCTTGCGCAGTCCCTGTAAACAGTTTCATTTTGTTATTTGAACCGTCTGCTTCTCTTCCACACCTGCTGCATTGGTTCAGGCTCTCACGATCTTCAACTGAATCCAAAGGGTTTCATTTCTCCATATAAACATTTCTAAAGCAACGCCTCCCCCCCACCCCACCACCCCCACCCCTTAACTCTAATGACAAGTCGAAATGAAGAGGCACGTAGCTGTCAAAGTTTCATTCTTGAGACTGACACCCTTTGGCTGATGGAAGCTGCTGCGTGCCGCAACCTGCTGGATCGAATTGAACGTTATCCTTTGCATTCAACAGGGATGTTGGTCAAGCCTGAGAGGCCTTGCAGAAGCTTCCACTTTGTCAGGTAGAATCCCGGGTGGAATCCAGCCTGGTCCTGAGCAATAGAGCCACACCTATCTAGTTCTCCTTCATTCCCACTGTGGAAAGCACCACCTGGCAAAGCTTCCCCTTCAGCCTGTGATTATTTGTGGAAACCGTTGCCAAGGATGCGGATTTTCCTTAGGGGCAGAGTCTGCCACTGGAAAAGGCAGGTGGGAAGCAGCCTCGCTCTTGGGTCCACAGATCTACGAAGACCTGGGCACTGCCATTCGGTGCCTTCCCTCAAGTCTGGCGGCAGGGAGACTAATTACCGATGCAATTAGAAATGGCACTTTCAGCTCATTACAGGAATTCCTCAGTCAACAACGCAATTATTCCAGCAATCTTTCAAGGAGAGAAAACACCACTTGCTGGTAGGGAGGAGAGGAAGGCAGCCATCAGAGTGGGAATCGTCGGCATGGAGGAAAAAGACAGAGCTCAGTTGACTGTTGGGCAACCTGGGACCCATCAAGCCGCCCTGAATTGGCTTCCTATTTGCTTCTGAGTACAGGCAAAGTGGGACGCGGTGGCTCAGTGGGTTAGGACGCTGAGCTTGTCGATCAGAAGGTCGGCAGTTTGGCGGGTCGAATCCCGAGTGCCGCGTAACAGAGTGAGTGCCTGTTACGCGTCCCAGCTTCTGCCAACCTAGCAGTTCGAAAGCACATAAAAAGGCAAGTAGAAAAATAGGGACCACTACGGTGGGAAGGTAACAGCGTTCCGTGCGCCTTTGGTGTCTAGTCATGTCGGCCACATGACCACGGAGACGTCCTCAGACAAGCACTGGCTCTTCGGCTTTGAAACGGAGATGAGCACCGGCCCCAAAGTTGGAAACGACTAGCACGCATGTGCGGGGGAACCTTTACCTTTACCTTTTAGAGGCAAAGTGCTGCTTTTAACCCTCAAGGCTCTTTATGGCTTGATGCCCCATTATCTGTAGGATGGCATCCCCTCCATCAAGTCAGCCCATCCAAGGAAAAACAGAAATGTTCGTGGAGGGAAGTGGAAGTGCAGTTTTGGGGAGATGGGACCAGCCCTCCTCATGGCCTCCTGTTAGAGATTCATCTGTTTCTCATTGATAACTTGGGCAAAGAATTTTGGACATGACATAGGACTAGAAAACTGGCAAAGCCTTTGGGAAAGAAATTCTAAAATAACAAAAGAGGTAGCGTACAAAGAAAATTTATATAAAATGTTTTATAGATGGCATTTAACACCTGTGTGGTTAGCAGAAATGTTTAAAAACATATCAAGCAATTGTTGGAAATGTAAACAAAAAACAGGCACTTATTATTACCATCTTTGCTGGACATGCTCTAAAGCCAAAAGATTCTGGTTAAGAATACTTGCATGGTTAGAGAAAATGGTTAAAAAAACACATAGATTTTAAGCCAGAATTATTTTTGTTAGGCATAATTGTAGGAAATTATGAGAAAAGAGTGTATATATTTAATTTTACATATATTAACTGCAGCAAGAATTGTATTCGCTCAACATTGGAAAAATGAAGATTTACCAACGGAGGAAGAGTTAATCAAAAAAAAAATCTTAAGAGTGTGCAGAAATGGATAGATTGACATTGAAAAGGAAAGAGAAAGAAGATTCAGTTTATTTTAGAACGTGGGATTCCTTTTATCATTGGTTAGAAAAACGAGGTAAAGGGAAAGGAACTTAATATGTATCAGTAAGTGTGGAAAGTCAGCCCCCCCCCAGAGAAAGAAATATTTTTGGAAATATTTAAAAGACAGAATATATTTCCCTAAAGGATTTAAAGGCAGAAACCAACACCAACACCATCCAGGTCTCTCTGTCCCAAACTGAAACCAAGTCTGCAGAAATGCAGATGTGATAATCTTGTCAGAAAGACTGGAGTCAGGAAACTGGGATTAGGAAGAAAGATCCCTAGAATCAACACCAAAAATCTAAGAGTCATCAGCCCCAGCCCCTGAGAAGCAGGATACGACCTTTGGGACATAATAGGATTAACGTCAGAATACCAGAAAGGCACACTCAGACTCAGGTCAAAGTTCATGCCACAGGGAACAACTCCAAACAAAAGGCTCCAGAGGGTATAAAAACCCACTCCCTACATGTGCTCACTCTCTTTTCTGCCAGAGCCATCTTTCTGTCTGGCTCTTCTCTTCAATAAACTGCAACCTTCTTTCTAAAGCAGTCGCCATGTTGTTTATTCCCAGCTTGGACCGAACCATGATGAAGACTTTTCCTTCAACATAAGTTAAATGTTGGAACCCAGACAATATGCTGCTGTTAAAATATTAAACACTTGTGATTATAAAAATTAATAAAAATATATATATAAAAGAAGATTCAGCTGTTTCTGATATCACCTGCTTTCTAGAGGCAAATAGAGCTCACATTGACTGTTCAAAGTTAAAACGTCACTGAAAAAGGTGATCTGTGACCGTTTTTATTTTTTTATTTTTTTTAATCTCATTTATATCCCGCCCTTCTCCGAAGACTCAGGGCGGCTTACAATTTAAGCACAAACCAATATGCTTAGCAGTAGCCTTCATTCTATGTATATGCCTGCTTGTTAGGGCTTTCACACACACACCCCAAGTGGCATTATTACAAAGTCAGCTTAATTGCCCCCAACAATCTGGGTCCTCATTTTACCTACCTCGGAAGGATGGAAGGCTGAGTCAACCTTGAGCCTGGTGGGATGCGAACCTGCACTAATTGCAGGCAGATGGTGTTACTTAAGGAGGCGTTAGCCCACTGCTCCACCAAGGCTCACCTTTTTCACCTTTATAAGCCTCGCAGCATCCCCAGGGTCACGTGATCAAAAGTCAGATGCTTGACTCCTATTTATGACGGTTTGCAGTGTAGACGAATGACATGGTCCCTTTTACAAACTTCTCACAAGCAAAGTCAATGGGGCAGGCAGATTCACTTAACAACCCTGATCCTAACATCCTAATGATCACAGTGATTCAGTTAACAACTGTGGCAAGAAAGGTCATAAATGGGGCAAAACTCACAACTGTCTCACTTAGCAACGTAAATTCTGCGCTCCGTTGTAGTCATAAATTGAGGACGACCTGTATTCTTTATTTGTGAGCCGCCAAGATTTCTGTGTCTGGGGCAGGATATAAGTTTGAGTAATAAATAAAAACGGGCAGAGAAGACCCACCAGCCTAGCATCCTTAAATTCTAAAGTTTAAATCAGTTCTTCCCAGCTTGATCTCCAAATTTATTGGATGTGGGTCTTTTGGGTGGCAACTCCTTTCTAACTGTTTATCTTTTTGCCAGGATGTCAGTCAATACTTTCTTACTTGAGCTCCTAATTTCGACATCAGACTCGGATATCTCTCTGCCTTGTCTAGAAGGACCAGGAATGAAAGGAGAGCAGCCTTCCAGTATTTGAGGGGCTGCCACAAAGAAGAGGGGGTCAGCCTACTCCTCAAAGCATCTGAAGGCAAGACAAAGAAGAGAGGGCCAATCTATTCTCCAAAGCACCTGAAGGCAGGACAAAAAGCAATGGATGGAAACTAATCAAGGAGAAAAGCAATCCAGAATTAAGGAGAAACTTCCGTACAGTGAGAACTGCTTCCAGAAGTCGTGGGTGCTCTATCACTGGAGATTCTTAAGAATGGTATAGGGCTGTGGTGGCGAACCTATGGCATGGGTGCCACAAGTGGCATGCAGAGCCCTCTCTATGGGCACGCGTGCCGTCGCCCCAGTCCTAGGCCTTCAGCTGGGTTTTATAAAACCTTTTCGCTTTAGGCCTTCATCGCCGTGTGCAAAAAAAGGTTCAATCAATCAATCGATTTCAACTTCTCGTGGGGAAAAAGAGATCTTGCAAAGCTGGAATTGATTGATTGAACTTTTTAGTCCCACCCAGTCTGCCATTACCACCGCAGCCACGCCCACCCAATGGGCTACACCCACCCAATGAGCCACACCCACCCGGCACCTGATGATACATAAGTGGGTTTTGGGTTACAGTTTGGGCACTCGGTCTCTAAAAGGTTCACCATCACTGGTATAGGGTTTCTTGCTTGAGCAGGGGGTTGGACTAGAAGGCCTCCAAGGCCCCTTCCAACTCTGTTATTCTGTTATTCTGTCTTCTGCGGGTCTCTTTGTCCATTCTTCCGAGCGTCAGCATCTTCTCCCTTCCAACAACTCATCCATTTGCATTGTGTGTCCACAGTAGCCGAGTCTGCACTTCATGAACGGTGCTTCCAGGAGGCAGTCTGGATTCAATTCATCAATTATGGAACGATTGATTCTTCTTGGAGTCCAAAGTAGTCTCAGCCATGTCCTCCAGCCTCACAATTGAAAGGCATCCATTTCTCTTTGTTAAACCTTTCTGACAATCCCATTTTTTTGCAGCCATGTTACAAGACAGAGAATTATAGCCATGGCAATGGACGTGCTGGAGACCTGCCAGCAGGCAGAAATCATGGGATTTCCTGTCAATGTTGGCCTTTCCTTGGGGACAGCTAGATTAAACTGGCAGGGTTTCCATTAGGAGGGAGAAGCTTCTCAGATATTCCATTGTGCAATTCCAATTCCACAAACTGCTTGCGATCTTTGCTATGGTGGTTGTTCTCTTTGGCTTCCTTTAAGGGCTCATGGCTGAGAGGAGGATTGTGATCCACAGAGCAGGAAAAAAAACAAAAACCCAGAAGCAACAGTGTTGTTGAAGCTCCTTTGTGACACAGGTCAGATGTGCAACAAGGGACAGAGAGAAGGAGCCCCTTACTTTGGGAGACAGAACCATAGATTAGTAGCTCTGGAAGGAACCTTGTGTGCTGTCCTATTCACTCACACACAAACACAACTGGGGTTTAGTCGGTTTATTAATACAGGGCTTTTCAACCAGTGGTACGGGTACCACCTGTGGGACATTGGCACCTGGCAGGTGGTACACGACCATCCTAGAAAAGTGGTAGCAGGGGAGGGGAATGAGCTGAAGCGGTGGCAGCACCGCACAAGCCTAAGCGAGAGAGGGCTGAAGCTGCAGGGCTGTTAGGGCTCAGCGGAAGCACCACGATCAGTGCCAGGATCCAGATGGAGCTCAGCGCTGATCCTGGTACTTCTGCTGAGCCCAGAAGAAGCACCGATCAGCTGGAATGTTGCAGCATCTCCAGGGTCTTGTGATTTGCATTCAGATGCTTGGCAACTGATTCATATTTATGACAGTCACAGTGTCCCAGGGTCATGTGAAGTGACCAAAACCTGCTGCAACCACTCAGCAGATGGGGGAGGGGGGAATAAAACCCAAACACCTCCCCCACCCCACCTCCACTGCCAATCCTCAACAGAAATGCTCACAACAATGAAAACCACGGACAGGAGGAAGAGTGCCGTCGGGCGGGCAGGCAGGTGTCTTGCTCGGCTGTGGCTTGGGGGGGCACTTTTTTCAGTGCCACTGTAACTTCAAACAGTCACTAAGCTAGCTGTTGTAAGTCAAGGACTACCTGTACTTCATCACTTTTTCCTTTTTATTTTTTTGGTCATCAAGTTTTTGCTAGGCGACTGGTGGTACTCGGATGTTGCCATATCCTAAAAGTGGTACAATGGGTGAAAAGGTTGAAAAGCCCTGTATTAATATTCCCCCTCAACTCCCTTCACCAAAAACCCAGAACTGTCCCAATTAAGTCCAGCCACAAGCTAGTCCACAGAGCAATGGTCAAAGAATCCACAAGGCACTTGAAAGTTTCTCAATCCAAATAAATCCACCAGGCAAACTTAAATCCACAACACAAGAGAGTTCACGAGGCACGAAAAGCCCAGAGTTTCCAAGGCATGATCCAAGTGAAGACACGGTATCAATCCAAAGCAAGGCAGGAATCACAACAACCAGAAAACACACAGTTAGGAAATAAATACATTGATCCCAGCAACACCTCCATCCATCCGCTGTGCTCAATAGCCAGCTTCCGGTGCAGCCCATCAAGAAGGGCAAGGCTTTCTCCTCATAGGTAGTTTGGCTGACCTTCTCTGCCCTACGTGTTCTTAGATTTAGGTGCAGAAGGCAGCACCTCTTCCTTATCCCTGACTGGCTGCAGCTGCATGCCTTCCCCACCTGAAGCCTCAGGACAATCCTGCTACAGCTGTGCTTCAACTAAATCCCTCACGGAGGGCTGCTCAGAGCCATCAATCAACTCCCCTCCTGATGTGCCAGGAACTGGTTCATCCTCCCCTGAGCTGACATCTAGAGAGGTATCTGGGGAAGCATCCGTGGGAGTCTTCACATCTTGGAGGTCTTAGTCCAGCCCCCGGGAGCCTAGTCATTTTTTTAAAAAACTTCCCTTGATGTTTCTGTCTTGATGCTTAGTGCCAGTAGGTGATCTTATTTATTTATTTATTTATTCATTCATTCATTCATTCATTCATTCATTTATTTATTTATTTATTTATTTATTTATTTATTTATTATTGGGACTTATATGCCGCCCGATCTCCCGAAGGACTCAGGGCGGCTAACAACAATAACATACAATAAATACAGAAGTTAAGATAAAATTAAAATTAAAGGCCCCTGTACAATAAATTAAAATTAAAATTAAAATTAATTAAAAATTAGAGTTAAAAATTAAAAAAATATAATTAAAATCCCTGTCAGTCCAGGTCAGCCAGGTGGAAAAGGAGTGTTTTGAGGCCACGGTGAAAGGACTGGAGATCTGGGGCCATCCGAAGCTCATGGGGGAGCTGATTCCATAGGGCTGGCGTTCCCACAGAGAAGGCCCTCCCCCTGGGGGTCGCCAGCCGACATTGTCTAGCCGACGGTACCCTGAGAAGACCCTCTCTGTGTGAGCGTACTGGGCGATGGGAATTCGTTCCCGGCAGCAGATGGTCCTGCAAGTATCCCGGGCCTAAGCCATGTAGGGCTTTAAAGGTAAGTACCAGCACCTTAAATCTCACCCGGAGGGCAACCGGTAACCAATGCAGCTCATGCAGGAGGGGTGTAATATGGGAGATCTTGCCATCTCGGCCAGCCCCCACAAATCCCAGATCCTTCATTTCAACGCTATCTTTGGGCACGAGGGTCTATTTCTAGTTTCCCCTCTAGTGGGTTTTGCTGCTTCCTACTGACCGCTTTAGATGGGCATTGTCCTCCTGTTGGAAGAGATTGCGCAACACAAAAAAAATATTACAATTCCCTTTCATGAACCATGATTCCCATCACATCTTGTGCCTGAATAAATAAACAACCCAAAAGATGGCTTACAGAAGCCAACAGTGGATTCTCACCAGTGCTAAGCCATAAGCCTAACCCCCGTCAAGAGTATTGCGTGCATTATGGTGGCAGCCCAGTTTGGGGGCTCTTGAAAAGCAAAACGGAAAACAAAGCGAGAAACAAAACCTTTCACCCCCAAAAGACTTGCATGGAACCGGCTTGGTGGTGGCTCTCCGCTCCCTCCTCCCTGGAGAACCTGCAAGACGAAAGGCGACTGAGATCCATCCCTCTTTCGTGGTTCCTCTGAATATGGCCCACAAGGTTAGTTTGTGCTCGTTCGTTTAGCTCTCTTCTTACTCACGTGAATAAGAATCCACCACTTAAATATGAGCCAGGGTGCTGACAGAAAAGACAAAGCAATCCTGAGCTGCATTCAGCCTCTTATTCCGCTCAACAAATCCTCCTTTAGGGCTCTGGTTGGTCCACGCTTCAACTAAAGCCCACTAGACTAACATTCTACATTCTGCATTCCAGATACGTCAACACACCAACCCATGTGCCAGACCTGCAGAGGCTTCCTGCTGTCCACATGTGCCTTTAAGGGTTGTCATGGCTTCCTTTCCAAGTATTGGTGGAGCAGTGGGCTAATGCCTCCTTAAGTAACACCAGCTGCCTGCAATTAGTGCAGGTTCGCATCCCACCAGGCTCAAGGTTGACTCAGCCTTCCATCCTTCCGAGGTAGGTAAAATGAGGACCCAGATTGTTGGGGGCAATTAAGCTGACTTTGTAATAATGCCGCTTGGGGTGTGTGTGAAAGCCCTAATAAGCAGGCATATACATAGAATGAAGGCTACTGCTAAGCTTGTAAGCCGCCCTGAGTCTTCGGAGAAGGGCGGGATATAAATGGAATTAAAATAAATAAATAAATAAATAAATATTGACAGCTTAACCAGTCAACTCTGTAGAGAGAGGTTGTCCAAACAGATCACCCCGAAATCAACAAATGTGCCAACATGCTGGTTAGTGAGGGCTTCGTCCAAGATCAAAAGCTACCAGCAGTCATGGATTTTGCTCACACGCTTGCTGCAAGGTTTCAGTCCATGGCCCAAAGCACCCTCACTCCAGAGGTGGGCAAACAGGACACCCCATGGAGGCCAAGAGAGGTAAGACAAATGGGGCTCATGCCAGTTCTAGCAGAGATCAACAACCGGGTTTTCCAGCAATGGGAACCCAGCCCCAAAATTGGGGAGAGGAAGGAAGGAAGGAAGGAAGGAAGGAAGGAAGGAAGGAAGGAAGGAAGGAAGGAAGGAAGGAAGGAAGGAAGGAAGGAAGGAAGGAAGGAAGGAAGGAAAGATCTCTTTAAGAAGAAATTGTCCAATGTTCTTTAAGAAAGATTGGACAATAGAAGAATGGGTGTTTAAAGTTTCAAATCTTGCAGAAATGTCTAAGATTTCTGCTTATTTGAAAGATCATTCACAGGAAAGATATATTTCAGTTTGGAGGAGATGGATAAATTATATTCAGAACAAATATGGGACTAAAAAGTTCCATTTAGCTTATGAGTAGATTTTAGTGGGATATTGTTATTGGTACTTTGTATGTATCTATGTTAAAGGGGAGTTAAAGCACATTATGAATTTGGTTAATTGTATATTATGCATAATTTTTATTTAGAATATGATTATTGTAACTATAATCCTGTATTTAGCTCTGGGAAGTGGGTGGGTGAAGTGGGTGGGTTTGGGGTGGAAGGGATTTGGGGATATATTGTAAAATTTTGTTTTTGTAAAACTCTTTAATAAAAGGGGGGAAAAAAGAAAGATTGGACAAGCATTTGTCTGAAATGGTATAGAGTTTCCTGCTTGAGCAGGGGGGTGGACTAGAAGACCTCCAAGGTCCCTTCCCAGTCTGTGACTCTGGAAAGGAAAAAAGGAAGGAAGGAAGGAAGGAAGGAAGGAAGGAAGGAAGGAAGGAAGGAAGGAAGGAAGGAAGGAAGGAAGGAAGGAAGGATCTGAATATGAAACAGCCACTATTGCGAGATGCCTTGAAACAGCGTTTGGCAACTTTAGTCATTTTAAGATGTGTGGACTTCAGCTCCCAGAATACCTCAGCCAGCCGGGCTATTTCGAGAGTTGAAGTCCACCCATTTTGAAATGACTAAGGTTGCCAAACGCTGCCAAGAAATAAGTGAATTGGATGGCTGTACTTGCTCCTCTGTTGTTCTTGGCTGCTGACTCTGAATCAGACGAATACCTCGAATACCTCGCTTGTTTCACAGAGAATATTCTGGAATCTGGGAAGGTGCAGGAAACATTCCAGAGGCAGGAGGGAAAGATGTGCAGCTAATGAAGGAGGAGCCGTGGGAAGGCTAAGGGGTCAAAGAAGGCAATGTGGAAGCCACAATCATGCAATTTATGCCCCCGCCCCATTTTTACATGTGTTGCATGGTGAACACATGTAAAAAAAAAACCCGGTGGGGTTTCGTTATGTAATCCCAACCCCCATCAACTCTTTTTGTCACCCCTTCTGCAGAGGTCGCAACCTGCCCTAGTTTAGAAGATGGTGACCACAATGAAGCCGAACTCTAAAATGATTACCGGTCGTCCTCGGGTTATGACCACAACTGAGCCCAAAATTGCTCAGCGAAGTGAAAGATTGGTTAAGTGAGTTTTGCCCCGTTTTATGACCTTTCTTGTCAGAGTTGTTAAGCGAATCACTGCAGTGGTTAAGCTAGTAACACGGAGGCTAAATGAGTCCAACTTCCCCGCCTTGACTTTGCTTGTCAGAAGGGTGCCCCGACACCGTGACCATCGTAAATACGAGCCGGTTGCCAAACCTCTGAATTTTGATCCCCCGACCGTGGGGGAATGCTACAATGGTCCTAAGGGTGAAAAAAGGACAGTGCCATTGTACCTTTGAACACTAAACAAACTGTTGTAAGTCAAGGACTTTCTGTAAATGGTCTGGCTTTGTACAGAGACAGAAAATACCGATAAAACTCAAGTAAATATAAACCCAGCGTATCGTGGGTCTTAGGCCCTGACCCAGACACTCTCCTGCTGTTGAAGGTGAGCAGATCAATCCTATTTATTGTAACTCCTCAGCTGATAAAGGCGTGGACCTCCTGGTGAGGTGACCCTCTGAGTATAAAGTCAGCCGAAGACCCCCAAGGGTGGCCCTGTTGCCCTCCAGGCCCTCAGATTTGCCCCTCTGCTGGCAATGAAGCTTTAAGGCCTCTGCCCCTGCCTTAAAGGTAAAGGTAAAGGTTCCCCCACACATACGTGCTAGTCATTTCCAACTCTAGGGGCCGGTGCTCATCTCCGTTTCAAAGCCGAAGAGCCAGCGCTTGTCCGACGACGTCTACGTGGTCATGTGGCCGGCATGACTAGACGCCAAAGGCACACAGAACGCTGTTACCTTCCCAAGGGAGTGGTCCCTATTTTTTTACGTGCTTTCGAACTGCTAGGTTGGCAGAAGCTGGGACGAGTAACAGGCGCTCACTCTGCTACGCGGCACTCGGGATTCGACCCGCCAAACTGCCGACCTTCTGATCGACAAACTCAGCATCCTAACCCACTGAGCCACCGTGTCCCTTCACCGCCCCTGCCTTGGAGACCCCCAAATTTATCATTTAACTCCAGGTGGCCCCAGTATTCACCATCCCTCCCAATTGTTACAATGAGCCTGGAGCTCAGCTTTTCAGGCGGGCAGGGCTAATTAATTGGCAAGAGGTGGGTGGATGGTGCCAAGAGCTGGCAGCAGGTCAGCCCCTCACTCTGATCACTCAACATGATGGATCTGCTACTCTCCAAAGGGCTGGATTCTCATACCTCCCGCCATCTGGGTTGCTGTTCGAGTTGAGTGCCGGAAAAGAATGTCTGTGTTTTTTATTTTATTATTTTATTTTATTTTATTTTATTTTATTTTATTATTTTATTTTATTTTATTTTATTTTATTTTATTTTATTTTATTTTATTTTATTATTTTATTATATTATATTATTTTATTTTATTTTATTATTTTATTTTATTTTATTTTATTTTATTATTTTATTTTATTTTATTTTATTTTATTTTATTTTATTATTTTATTTTATTTTATTTTATTTTATTTTTTTATTTTAGCTTAGCTTAGCTTACCTTAACTTAGCTTATAGTTTAGTTATTTAGTTTAGTTTAGTTTAATTATTTATTATTTTATTTTATTTTTATTTTATACATTATTTTATTTTATATTTTATTTATTTTATTATTTATTTAGAAAATTGATATGGTTGCCCACTCAGTGACTGTGGGAGGCTTACAAAACATAAGAACCCCCGTGTACAACAATAAAAACAACAACCCCACCCCTCCTGGTGACAACAATCAATCAAACAAGCCACTTGGTGGGCTCCATCCCACTCTGGACTCCCCAGGCCTGTTGGCAGAACCAGGTCTTCAGCTCCTTGTAAAAGAATGTCAAAGGGGGCGGGGGTGAGGTCAGTCCTATCTCTGTGGGAATCATGTTCCAAAAAAAGGGAGCCACCACGAAGAAGGCCCTTCTTCTAGGTCCCACCAGATGTACTCCCTTAGGGGACGGGACCTGCAACATTCCTGCCTCCCTGCTCCGGTGGGTCAGGCGGATGCAACTAGGGAGAGATGATCCTTCAGACAACCTGGTCCCAGGTCATGTAGGGCTTTAAAAGTGACAACCAGCACCTTGAAATGGACCACAAGCAAATGGGCACCCAACGCAGCTACCTGCAGGAGAGGTGACCCATTGGCCCCAGTAAAACCTACACAAGACAAAGGCCGTGGCTGGAGGCCCAGAAGGCCAGAGAGGAGCTCCTTCACGGCAGACAAAGGCCAGAGTCTCCAAGCTGAGTCCAGCCCTGCTGAGCAAAAGGACAAAGGGACAGGCATGGACCTGTCCAAGATCAAGAGGCCTTCTGTCTGGCTTGGCCTGGCAATTAGCTTCCTGAGTCAGGATTGCTGGAAGGAAAAACATCAAAAGAATATTTCATCTCCACCCCCACCTCCACTACCCCTTCAAAACTCAACACTGCCATTTCAGAACAGACAGTAGAGTTTCAACACTTGACAGTTTGGCCAGATGGATGTGACAGATCAAACATTTTCAGTGTTCTTCAGGCCACAAGCCGGCATCACCAAAGGGAACCTCCAGGCGCTTCCCACCACTATTTGAGACACTCCAGGTTTCTTAAAAAGCCCACCTCTGCCTGCCCTTCACACCCAACTGAAGATGATGTGGAATATAATAAACTGACAAGCAGAAGAGAAATCATGGAATCCTAGCAGAAAATCAGGAAGGTCACTCGGTCCAAGCTCTTTGGCCAGTCTACTACAGTCCTCCTGACAGATGGACAGATGGATTCTGTGTGAACGTCTCCAGGGAAGGAAAACCCACCATTTTCAAATGTAATTTCATTCATTTCTGAATAGCTGATTAGGTTAGTAAATCCTTCCAGATGTTCACTCAAAATTAACTTCCTTTGAATTTAAGCCCATTGTTTCTTGTCCTGCCCTCAACATGATTGCCTTTCAGATACTTGAAGACAGCCATCGTGTTTCTCCACTGTTTTTATTTCTCCAGACTAAACAAAGCTGTGGGTTTCTGAAAACTGTGAAAAAGCACAAGACGACTTCAGCTTGAATCCTACCAAGATGGAGAGACATCTAGGAAACATCTGGGCACTGCAATAACCTCCGTCTCAAGGGGGGGCAGCTGTGACCTGGGGCTCCTCCTGAACTCACAGCTGTTGCTCAGCCCAGAGGTGGAGATCATAGCCAGGACAGTCTTCATCAGCTTTGCCTGGACTAAAGTGCCCTCATCACTCGCTAATTGGACTCCTGCAGCCTGCTCTACATGGGGCTGCCTTTGGAGACAGTCCAGCAGCTGCATTTGGAACAAAATACAGAAGCTCAATTAGAAGGGGAACAGCCCTACTCATCACAAAAAGGGCCAATGTTCCAGTCACCACATTGATTGTCTCTCAACTTCTGAGAGAATTCAGTGTTGGTGACGCACGTATACAATCAGCAACTCCTAGTCAGGAGCAAATCAGTCCAGGTGGACCGATCATTTAGAGACAGGAGACCATCCCAAAAAGTAGTCCATGGGGGCTGGGAAAAAGATGAATGAGGTGACAAGCCTTTTCTGTGATGCCTCCCCCACTCTTTGCAATATTCCCCCAGAAAAATACATGCTGACATGCCAAAAATTAATTAAATGTTTTAATTAATTAAATACATTTTTAAATAGGTTTTGCGCTACGACGTTCCAGGCTCTAGCTCAGGGGTCTTCAAACTTGGCCCTTTTATGACTTGTGGACTTCAACTCCCAGAATTCCTCAGCCAGGCATGCTGGCTGAGGAATTCTGGGAGTTGAAGTCCACAAGTCATAAGGGCCAAGTTTGAAGACCCTTACTCTAGCTCAGGGGTAGGCAACCTCGGCTCTTTTATGACTCATGGACTTCAACTCCCAGAATTTCTGAGTCAGCTGAATTCTGGGAGTTGAGAAAGGAAATTCTGAATTCTGGGAGTTGAAGTCCATGAGTCATAAAAGAGCCGAGGTTGCCTACCCCTGCTCTAGCTGATGGATTACACTTCTGTTGATGGGATTGCATTTGCTTTTTTGGCAGCTGCATCACTGTGTTGGCTCATGTTCGGCATGTGCCACCAAAATACCCAGAATCCATTTGTAAGAGTTGCTGCCCTTTATGATTCGCCTTCGAATTTTCTTACCTAAACCAAGAACTTTGCATTAATCCCTGTTGACATTCATCTCGCAGGTTTATGCCCATTATCCCACTTGTCACGTTCCTCCTGAATCTTGATACCCACCACGTTACCAGGTTTACTACCCTTCTACTTTTGTGTCAGAATAACAGAACAACAGACTTGAAAGGGACCTTGGAGGTGTTCTACTCTAACCCCAACTCTTTCATTGTCTGTCATTCCAGGCAAGTGGGTTGTCCAGTCTCTCCTTAAAAGCTTCCAGTGATGGAGCACGCACAACTTCTGGAGGCCAGTCGTTCCACTGGTTAATTTTTCTAATTGTCAGGAAATTTCTCCTTCATTCCAGGGTGCTTCTCTCCTTGATTAGTTTCCACCTGTTGCTTCTTGTCCTGCCTTCAGGTGCTTTGGAGAATTGATGGACACCCCTGCCCCTTCTTTGTGGCAGCCCCTCAAATATTGGAAGGCGTCTCTCTATCACGTCTCTCCGGCCGGTAGTCCTTCTTTTAAGTAAACTAGACATTCCCAACTCCTGCAACCATTCTTTGTATGATTTAGCCTCCAGCCCCCTAATCTTCTCTGTGTCCTTCGCAGAGCGAGTTGTCCTACTTTCCAACCCCTCGTTCAAGTCATGCGTAAGCACATCGAGCAGCGCAGGGCTCGGAATACGCCTCCCGCTGCTTCTCTCCATCTTGACGCTGGAGAGCAGATGAAAAGCTGAAGTGCCAAGGGAGCCCCCGGGGGAGATCAAGGACCACTTGCGAAACGGCTTCTTCAAGCTGCTGCTTCTCTCTCGCCAAGCATAATTGTGTCTCCTCTGACTCAGAGGCAGACAGAGCAAAGAATCCCTGGCTGGTTTGGGCAGAGTGTGCTCCAAAGCAGATGGAAGAGACCCCTCCCCTTAAAAGGGGAGGGTTTCTGGGTCCCAGTCCTGCCTACAGGCTGGAGCAGGGCTTTTCAACCTTTTCACCCATTGTACCACTTTTAGGATATGGCAACATCCGAGTATCACCAGTCGCCCAGCAATGTTTCAAAAACTTGATGGCCAAAAAAAAAAGGAAAAAAGTGATGAAGTAGTCCTCGACTTACAACAGTGACTGTTCAAAGTTACAATGGCACTGAAAAAAGTGCCCCCCCAAGCCACAGCTGAGCAAGACACCTGCCTGCCTGCCCAGCGGCGCTCTTCCTCCTGTCTGAGGTTTCCATTGTTGTGAGCATTTCTGTTGAGGATTGGCAGCAGGGGTGGGGTGGGGTGATGTTTGGTTTTTATTTCCCCCCCCCCCCTCTGCTGGGTGGTTGCAGCGGGTTTTGGTCACTTCACCTGACCCTGGGACACTGTGACCGTCATAAATATGAATCAGTTGCCAAGCATCTGAATGTAAATCGCAAGACCCTGGAGATGCTGCAACATTCCAGCTGATCGGCGCTTCTTCTGGGCTCAGAAACGGCAGGATCAGTGCTGAGCTCCAGCTGGAGCCTGGCGCTGATCTTGGTCCTTCCGCTGAGCCCTGACAGCCCTGCAGCTCCAGCCGTCTCTCGCTCAGGCTTGTGCGGTGCTGCCACTGGTTCAGCTCATTCCCCTCCCCTGCTACCACTTTTCTAGGATTGTCACGTACCACCTGCCAGGTGCCAATGTACCACAGGTGATACCCGTAACACTGGTTGAGAAAGCCCTGGGCTGGAGCTTCGGGGTGGCCTCCCAACTCATTGCCTGACCCTTCTTAGTTTGTTCAGGATCCACCATAGTCAGCCGGTTGTGCTCACACTACATAGGTTACCTTCTAAAACAAACAAGCCTTGGTAGAGCAGTGGGCTAATGCCTCCTTAAGTAACGCCAGCTGCCTGCAATTAGTGCAGGTTCGCATCCCACCAAGCTCAAGGTTGACTCAGCCTTCCATCCTTCCGAGGTAGGTAAAATGAGGACCCAGATTGTTGGGGGCAATTAAGCTGACTTTGTAATAATGCCGCTTGGGGGGGGGGCTAAAGCCCTAATAAGCAGGCATATACATAGAATGAAGGCTACTGCTAAGCTTGTAAGCCGCCCTGAGTCTTCGGAGAAGGGCAGGATATAAATGGAATTAAAAATAGATTAAAAAAAATAAAATAAAACAAAGCTTCATTAAGTTGACCTGGATTCTGGGTGACTTTGTGGATATTTCCCTGTATTCCTTTCTGCGTTCTGCATTCTTTTTCCTTTTTCCTTTTGTTTTTTTGACAGGTAAATTGGGCAGTTACAGAATAAATGTGTTTTTTTATCCTTAATTTAAAGGTATGTTTTTTTTTGGATTTAAAGATCTCAGCCCTTTCAGTTCCAACAACAACACTCTGCAATGCAGTTGATACCGAGTGACCAGAACACAGCTCTCGATCTCTTTACGTGAGAGTAAACCCCATTCAGGAAGTGGGATTTCTGAGGAGATTCAGAGAAAAGGTCGCGATTTAGGCCAAGGGTCTCCAACCTGGGAAACTTGGAAGACTTGTGGACTTCAACTCCCAGAATTCCCCAGCCAGCAGAGTCCTTGATGGACTGCTCGAACTTGTACAGCACTGAAAAAAGTGAGTTATGACTGTTTTTCACACTTACCACCATTGCAGCATCCCCTTGGTCACATGATCAAAATTCAGACGCTTGGCAACTGACTCACATTTATGACGGTCGCAGTGTCCCGGGGTCACGTGATCACCTTTTGCAACCTTCTGACGAGGGAAGTCAATGGGGAAGCCAAATTCACTTAACCACCATATTACTAACAAGTGCAGGGATTCAGAGTAACAGAGTTGGAAGGGACCTTGGAGGTCATCTAGTCCAACCCCCTGCTCAGGCAGGAAGCCCTATGCCATTGCAGACAAAGGGTTGTCCAATCTCTTCTTAAAAACTTCCATTGTCGGAGCATTCACAACTTCTGGAAGATGGACTACTAGCAGACATCCAAGATCCCTTCCAAACTCTATTATCCTGTTAAATTTTTATTACTTTATCGAAGTATAAAAGGCAAAGGAAAATGCAAATAATGGGAAAGGAAGGAAGGGAAAAGGAAGGAGGAAGACGTGTAGGGTAAAGGTGAAAAAATGCATTGACTTCCAACTCTTTCGCACAGTAGAATAAGATAAAACGTACAGCCTCAGCTTTTTACTTTTGCCTAATAATATGTACTGACCATTTCTGTAACAACAAAGCTTGTGTGCCCTGATCAATAACATGAAAGTCTCTTTTCTTTGCCTTCCCTTGGGAGTAATTTCCCATCCGCGGTCCAGCATCCAGTCCTTTGCTCTCCCACTCCTGAAAGGGTCCAGATGTGGGGCTGCTCAGATCCAGATGCATAGAGAAGCTGGAAGGCCATGGGGCCTACATGCCCTCCACTGCACTTATGCAGTGCTGGGCCTTCAGGATAAAACAACCACCCTCAGGTGTGCAAAGCCAGAGGGAACCTGGGTGTGTGTGTGTGTGTGTGCTTTGCATAATATAATTCCAGCTGCACCTTTTGGGACACTGATTCCCCCCCACACCTCTGTCTCCGTCTCTCAGCTGCTTATCACCTCGGGCGGACCAACAAGGAACAGGCCCCCACCTGGCTAAGTGAAGCCATCCCTCCCTCTGCGGAGAGCCGACAAAAGTCAGCCCCTGGAGGCTTGTCTGGCACACACAGATATACGCATCCCTGTGTCTGATGCGGCCAGGCAGATGCCTGAAGTTGTGGATTTTTTGTCGTCCTAGCTTGTGTTGCACGCTTGGGTGCTCCGGGCGAGGCTGACCCATTTCTCTGTGCAGACCTTTGCGTCTCGTTAAAATGGAAGCATGAATAGCCTTCGTTTGTAGCTGCTTGTTTCAGCTCTTCTGCTGCACAGTAAAGCATGAAGGAAAAAAACCCCTTTGATAGATACACCATACACAAATTTACAAAGAGAACCACAAGGCCTCTCTGTCTGAGCACACAGCAGCAGGCGTAATGTCAGCAGCATTGTGCTGCAGTTCTGGGCCTGTGCAGAAGAATCTGGACCTCCGAACAGAATTCAGCATTTGACATCCATCTCCCTTAGAGCCAGCATGCAAAACAAGGAGAAGTTTGCAGTTGTTGAGGCAGAGCAAATATTCTCGCAGGTTTGGAGGTGATGCACAGAATGTCTCCAATGCTCAGGGATTTCACAGCCTTCAGCGGCTTGGATTTTCTGCATAAGTGGGCTGGAGATGCCCTTTCCTCTGCTTTGGCCACGGATGGTGCCTGCCAGAATGTTCTGTCCAGATTGATTTGGCTAGTGCAGGGGTAGGCAACCTCGGCTCTTTTATGACTGGTGGACTTCAACTCCCAGTCCCAGAATTCCTGAGCCAGCATGGCTCAGCTTGGAAACCTCTCCCTTTCCCCTCAGCATGGCTGGCTCAGGAATTCTGGGAGTTGAAGTCCACGAGTCATAAAAGAGCCAAGGTTGCCTACCCCTGGGCTAGTGGATTCACCTCTTTTCTTTTCCTTTCTCAACTGGTAAAACTAGAAAGGAAGGGGGGACAAGCACAAACTAGTATTTCCTGAGTGATATCTATGGAGATTCTCAGTCATTAACCTCATGGTTGTCCCAAAGGTGATTTTTATCTTCTAAAAGGTAACTCGACTTTCTTGTAAACATTTCGCTTCGCATGCAAGAAGCTCATTGATAAACAGAACTGAAGAAGCTTTTGAATGAGAAGCGAAATGTTTTCAAAGAAAAAAAATCAAGAAAAAAATCGGCAACGTCCTGTTGTCTTTTGGAAAAATCACTTTGGGGAGTCCCAAGGGATAGGAGTCAAGCTTAAAAGTGGGGAAACCAGACCCATCTTCTATCTGTGTCATCAATGAACTTGGCCAAAGAAGTCCAGATGCTCATCTTGGTGATTTTGGGGAAGAAAATGGCTAGCAATGAGTGATTGAAGGGAGGCAGCTGGAGTGGATGGGGTGGCCTATAATGAAATGAATACAGCAGGCCAACTGGCCACTCAAACTGACCTAGGTCCAAAAATACAACTTTGAAGATTTAGCAGGAAAAAATGGGAAGGATAGAAAAGGCCTTCTCCGTGGGCTGTGGGCAAGCAGAGGATGGCTGCCTGGGCCATGGAGAAATGACAGTGGCCTCAGCCTGTTCTTGTGAATTAGTGATATGATAGCAGTGTTCCAATATCTAAAGGGCTTCCACAAGAAAGAGGGGGTCAACCTATTCTCCAAAGCACCAGAAGGCAGAACACAAAGCAACAGATGGAAACTAATCAAAGAGAGAACCAACCTAGAAATGAGGAGAAATTCCTTGACAGTTAGAAGAATTAATCAGTGGAACGACTTGTCTCCAGAAGTAGTAAGTGCTCCATCAAGAAGAGACTGGACAGCCATTTGTCTGAAATGGTATAAGGCAGGGGTAGGCAATCTTGGCTATTTTATGACTTGTGGACTTCAACTCCCAGAATTCCTGAGCCAGCTTGGCTGGCTCAGGAATTCTGGGAATTGAAGTCCACAAGTCATAAAAGAGGCAAGGTTGCCTACCCTTGGTATAGGGTTTCCTGCTTGAGCAGAGACTTGGACTAGAAGTGTTTGGTTCAGGTAGACAAGGACTCAGAGTGGTTCACAATGGAAAGAGTTTATTCAATACACATAAGTCAACTGACAACTGTCAAATGTTTCAAGCTTTTATAGTAGAACTGTTTAAACTGTAACCAATCATCAATCGCTATTTTCCCGCTTCTTGCTACTTTAACCAATGGTTGCACCAGAATCTCCCGCTTCAAGAACCTACTTTTGCAACCTGCTATTTTACATGTTTGCAACTATTTACAGACACAACAAGAAGACCTCCAAGGTCCCTTCAAACTCTGCTATTCTGTTATTTCTGAACAACGGTCACAATATGGGTTGTATAACGTAACATTATGAGTGGAAATGATTTAAACATCATTGCTGGTGAGGACATGGTAGATGTAATGGTATTCATGCTGGAAATACAAACCCTGATAGCCACCAAGACATTCCTGGAAGGAAAGTTTCTCTACCTTGGTTAAGTTTATTTATTTATTTATTTATTTATTTAATTTATATACCGCCCTTCTCCCGGAGGACTCAGGGCGGTGAACAGGGCAATACATAAAAACTAGATACAAAAATTAAAAATTATTAAAACGTGATTAAACAATGCCCATAATAAATTAATACAGATTAAAAATTGAAGTTCATTTATAAAAATCCCACCCCGTCCCATCAGGCCAGGCCAGCTTGTTTAAAGAGATGGGTTTTAAGATCGCGCCGGAAGGAGCGGAGATCGGGCGCCATCCGGAGCTCGACCGGAAGATGGTTCCATAAATCCGGTGCACCCACAGAGAACGCCCTCCCCCTGGGGGCCACCAGTCGGCATTCTTTGACCGGTGGCACCCTGAGGAGGCCCTCTCTGTGGGAGCGTACTGGGCGGAGGGAAGTTGACGCCGGCTGTAGGTGCTCCCCAAGGTATTCCGGACCCATGCCATGAAGGGCTTTGTAGGTCATTACTAACACCTTGAACCTCACCCGGAAGACAACTGGTAGCCAATGCAGCTCGCGGAGCAAAGGTGTGACATGGGAGTATCGGGAAACTCCCAATACAACTCTCGCGGCTGCATTCTGTACCAGTTGGAGCCTCCGAGTGGTCTTCAAGGGTAGCCCCATGTAGAGAGCGTTGCAGTAATCAAGACGAGAGGTCACGAGCGCATGAGTGACCGTACGTAAGGCATCCCGGTCTAGATAGGGCCGCAACTGGCGCACCAGGCGAACCTGGGCGAAGGCCCCCCTAGTCACAGCTACTATATGGTCTTCTAGGGAGAGCTGTGAATCTAGAAGGACTCCCAAGTTGCGAGCCCTATCTACAGGAGGTAATAACTCACCCCCCATAGTGAGCGGTGGGATATCCTGAATATCCCGAGATGCCGGTACGCACAGCCACTCAGTCTTGTCAGGGTTGAGTCGAAGCCTGTTCCTCCCCATCCAGACCCGGACCGCCTCCAGGCACCGGGACATCACGTCGAGGGCATCACTGGGGTGGTTTGGGGTCGAAATGAAAAGTTGGGTATCATCAGCATACTGATGATACCCAACTCCAAAACCACGAATGATCTCACCCAGCGGTTTCATGTAGATGTTGAACAGGAGAGGCGAGAGGACCGACCCCTGAGGGACTCCACAAACGAGAGACCTCACGGTCGACCTCTGCCCCCTGCCAACACAGACTGCGAGCGTCCCAGGAGATAGGAGGAGAACCACTGAAGAACCGTGCCTCCCACTCCCAATCCCCTGAGACGCCGCAGCAGGATACCATGGTCGATGGTATCGAAAGCCGCTGAGAGGTCTAATAGAACTAGGACAGAGGAATATCCCTTGTCCCGAGCCCTCCAGAGATCATTCACCAGCGCGACCAATGCCGTCTCCATGCTGTACCCGGGCCTGAAGCCCGATTGGTACGGGTCTAGATAATCCGCTTCATCCAGGACCAGAGGGAGCTGATGCGCCACCACACTCTCAACAATCTTCGCAAGAAAGCGAAGGTTGGAGACCGGACGAAAGTTGTTCAACACAGCCGGGTCCAAGGCAGGCTTCTTGAGGAGAGGTCTTACCACCGCCTCTTTCAAGGCGGCGGGAAAACTACCCTCACTCAAAGAGGCAGATATAACCGCCTGGAACCAGCCTCGTGTCCCCTCCCGGGCTGCATAAACCAGCCAGGAAGGGCATGGGTCCAATAAACATGTGGTGGAGCTCAGCCTCCCCATAATCCTGTCCACTTCCTCCGGAGTTACAGGATCGAACTCCTCCCAGGTAACATTGACAAGACCGCTCGTGTCCTGATCGTCCGATACTGCCCAGTCGGAGTCCAGACCGGTCCGAATCCAAGTGATTTTGTCCGACAGATGTTGACTAAATTCCTCGGCCTTGACTAAGTTCCTCAAAGTATGGGGGAGAGGTGGTGGATCCCGACACGTAACTCAGAAATAACAGATTCCCATTCTTTAAGACTTCTTACAAAGCTCTTCAGCCTGGGTGTCCAAACCTGGCAACTTTATTCCTTGTGGATTTACTCCTAGAATTCCCCAGCCATCAATCCCCCCCCCTTAGATTTCTGGCAGTTGAAGTCCACAAGGTGTAAAGTTGCCAAGGTTGGACACCCCTGCTCTACAGTTTGCTCATTCTTCCCAGCTCATAACTGAAGCTGCTTTGCTTCAAGGGGACTTTGGACTTTGCTTGGAGCCTTTGAAAAAGTCTTCAAAGTACCTTTGATGTATTTAAAGCCAGGACTTCTTGGGCAATTCTGCAAGGGCTGAGGTTGTAATGCAGCAGCATAAATTAGGTCAGCCTTGGTGTTGTCCCAGCTATGGACTTCCTTCCCCCCACCCCCACCCCATCATCTGCTGCTGTTGTTGTTAGCTGCGAAGTTGTATCCGACCCATCGCGACCCTATGGACAATGTTCCTCCAGGCCTTCCTGTCCTCTACCATCTTCCGGAGTCCATTTAAGCTCATGCCTACTGCTTCTGTGACTCCATCCAGTCACCTCATTCTCTGTTGTCCCCTTCTTCTATTGCCCTCAATCTTTCCCAGCATTAGGCTCTTCTCCATCTGCTGGCAGTATCATTAGAAGAGGAGAAGGACATGAAGTCTTGAATGAGTAGCTATTTTGTGTGAACAATTGTGTGGGGCAGAGGACCCTCCACTTCTATGGAATCAGGAGGCCCTGTTGGACAAGTTAGGATGGTTCCAGTGGTGTGACTTGTTTTAGGACACCAGTCGAACACATCCCTATTTTCCTTCCCCCTGTTACCCCATATCCCATGCTTACTGGAATCCATTCAGACATAGATGAAAGAGAGAGAGAGATAGGAGAGAGAAAGATAGGAGAGAGACAGATGGCCATAGGGATGGATGGATGGATGATGGATGGATGGATGGATGGATGGAGAGAGAGAAGTAATCCACACTAAGTGCTGGAATTTTCAGCTGGTGCCTCCTCCAAGTACTGAGCAGGCCCATTCTGGCTTAGGTTCTGAGCCCACCAGCTGCCATCACTTCTGAGATTGCTGAGTTCACCCTCTTCCTCAAATAACCAGCACAGGAGTGTTGTGCTGGCCTTTTGACCTTCTTTCTAGCTATTCCATGATGCCTCCCCATTGGCGTTGACAGTCTTCCATTATGAATGTCCTTGTGAGGGGAAGGAAGAACTGGGGGGTCTCAGACTAGCACCTACCCATTTACAGAAGCAACACATTGTGCCCAAAACTGCCGTGGCATCAGAGCAACAAGCTGACACACTCGTCTTCACCACCCACTGCCAGCAGGCGTTTCCATGGCACTCAGCACCCAAATAGTGAGAAGCCTTGTCAAGCCAAAGCTGTTAGATGGGGGCTACCCATGGGCCTGGCATGCAGAGCTTTCATCCTCTGCCCTAAGGCTGACTTGTCTCTTTGTGTTTGGCACATCAAAGGCCAAGTGGTCCATCAAGGGCTGTCAGCCTTTAAGGGCCTCTGCCAGGAGAGACTCCGCAGGTGAGGAAAAGGACAAGGAGAAAGGATGCTGCAGGGAGGTTCAGATTGTGGGAAAGAAGGGCTAGTGGTTAGTAGATGCCTCTGTGCTCACAGTTTTTCACCATGCTAAGCCAAAGGTGTCCAACCTTGGCCACTTTAAGACCTGTGGACTTCAACTCCCAGAATTCCCCAGTCAGCATTCTGGGAGTTGAAGCCCACAGGTCTTCAAGGGGCGAAGGTTGGACACCCCTGGGCCAGACAGTGGAGAAGATGTGCCGGGCGACTGGGTCCTCCCGCAGGCTGAGAGGGGAGCTGTCCAAGGTGCTGATCGGGGGGAAAAAGGAGGCTTTGTCATCACTTCTAGAGACCTGCTCTTCTTTGTACCTGAATCTCCCCAGTCTCAACTCAACGCTCCTGGGAACGTGTATCCCTCTCTCTATCATTTCCTGTACTTTACATGAAATTGCAAATCAGGCCATTTATTCAGCTGGGGCTTCCTAACTTGTAAGTGAGAGCCTTAGATGACCTGTTGCAGTTGGGGCAGAAAGGGATTTTAATAGAAGAGAATCTCTGCCGCTCAGGATTGAACTATGGAGTCCTTGGTCATTTCTGAGCTTGGTTGGTTGCTTCCAGAAGGTTGACGCAGAAGACGTGACCTGGCCAGGCAATGAAACATCTGCACGTAAACAACCAAGCTCAGAGAGCACCAAGGATTGCAGAGTCATCGTCCTCCTCCTCCCTGCAAATCCCATTCCCTTCTAGCATTGATGATGGTACCTAGTTGGGTAATGAAACATCTGCAAGAAAACCACCAAGCCCAGAGAGCACTAGAGACCCAATAGTCCTCCTCCTCCTCCTCCTCCTCCTCCTCCTTCCTGCAAATCCCATTCCCTTCTAGCATTTTTTTAAATTCCATTTATATCCCGCCCTTCTCTGAAGACTCAGGGCAGCTTACAAGCTTAGCAGTAGCCTTCATTCTATGTATATGCCTGCTTATTAGGGCTTTCACACACACCCCCAAGCGGCATTATTACAAAGTCAGCTCATTGCCCCCAACAATCTGGGTCCTCATTTTACCTACCTGGGAAGGATGGAAGGCTGAGTCAACCTTGAGCCTGGTGGGATGCGAACCTGCACTAATTGCAGGCAGCTGGTGTTACTTAAGGAGGCATTAGCCCACTGCTCCACCAAGGCTGTGTGATGATGGTACCTAGTTGGGTCAAGAGACATCTGCAAGAAAGCACCACCAACTTCAGAGAGCACCAAGGACCCCACAGAAAGGTGTTTTCTCAGATCCAGGTTCTTGCCAGGCAAAGCGAAGATTCATCAGGATCCACATTTACAATCACACAGCTCGGTCACTCAGGCCCACCCTAAAGGCACGACTGCCAGCCCTTTCCACTCTCTGGCATCCCACCCTCTTCCCCCAAGCCTCCAACGGGGAGACGGGAATGTTTACATTCTGCAGCTGGATGGCTTTGAAAACCCCGCAGCCCTGCTGAGCCAGCAAACCTGAGGGCTCCTTCTCCCTTCATTGGGTGGCTCTGCATTCTACCTGAAAGAAGATTTCCACTGGGGGAGGGGGACTTTGGAGAGGGAGGCAGCTACAAAGAAGAAGATGCCTTGTTGGCCCATGCAGATGAAGGATGAAGGATGAATGTTGCCCGGGGAAGGGGGAAGCAGCCCCCTCTCCTTTCCTTTCCTTTTCTGTTTTTGAATGCCAGTCCCTCAACTCTTTCTTATCCCCTCCTTCTCCAAAGCCATCTTTCTTGTTGATCTGAAATCGGACACCCAGCGTCCAGCTTCTGGGAAAGAGGCTCAGCAAACGGGATGTGCCTCAGGAACCCAGAGGAAGGAAGGAGGGCCCCCCCCAGGAAACACTTTGACAGTGGTTTGCAAACACTGAGGGTTAAACCTGCATTGTCCAGACTGCACCTGCCTTTCCTCCATGGCCCACACTACGGGCTTTGTGGAGTCCACTCAAGGGATCCCTCTCTGCCCCCAGGCACAGGATCCCCCCTGTGAACCTCAGAAGATTGAGGTGGGAAGTTCCTTCACTTGCTGCAAAAGGTCTCAGTCCTGCCCAGGAGCCACAATTCAAAATGACAGAGTAACAGAGTTGGAAGGGGCCTCGGAGGTCTTCTAGTCCAACCCCCTGCTCAAGCCGAAGACGCTATATACCATTTGAGACAAAATCTCTTCTTAAAATATTCGTGTTGGCACATCACCTTCTGGAGGCAAGTAGTTCCACGGATTAATTAGTAGAATAGCAGAGTTGGAAGGGGCCTCGGAGGTCTTCTAGTCCAACCCCCTGCTCAAGCAGAAGACCCTATATACCATTTCAGTCAAAATCTCTTCTTAAAATATTCGTGTTGGCACATCACCTCCTGGAGGCAAGTAGTTCCACGGATTAATTAATAGAATAGCAGAGTTAGAAGAGGCCTCGGAGGTCTTCTAGTCCAACCCCCTGCTCAAGCAGGGAACCCTTTACCATGTCAGACAAATGTCAGTCCAATCTCTTCTTTAAAAACTCCAGGGATAGAGTACCCGCAACCTCTGAAGGCAAGCCGTTCACTGCCAGGAAATTTCTCCTTAGTTCAAGGTTGCTTCTCTCCTTGATTAGTTTCCATCTGTTGCTTCTTGTCCTTCTTGTCCTTCATCCAAACACTTCATCCAAAAGCTGAGGGACTGAAGGCACTTTGAGAAGAAGCCAGCTCCCAACTCTCCAGCCCAGGGATGTTGAAGTTGGACTAGATGACCTCCAAGATCCCTTACAACTTTACTATTATGATTATGATTATCATTATGGTTGAAACATGCTTGTAAAGGCAGGCTTTTCCTGTTCTCTCTGCAGTAAGATAGAATGGAAGGTTGAATATCTTGAGCTGCTCTGCCCCTTTCAAACAAAACTCATTCTCCCCTCCTCTGCCCCCTCCCCAACACCCACCCAGGCACCCACCTGGGAGGCTCTCCAAGACTACCCAGGAGAGTAGAGACACACAAACCTTTGTTTGTCTCAGGCATTTTTCTGCTTAGGTTGCCCGTTGTTATTTTATTGCTTTCAAATCATGTCATTGATCTTTTTCTGTTATGGTTTGGGGCATTTCAGGGTGTCCACGTTTTGTTGATTAAGTGCAGGGGTCTTCAAACCTGGCCCTTTTATGACGTGGACTTCAACTCCCAGAATTCCTCAGCCAGGCACACTTCCCCAGCCCTTCTTTTCATTAAACTAGACATACTCTGCAGCCATTCTTTATGTCAGACATGTCAAACACAAGGCCCGGGGGCCGGATCCGGCCCGCGAAGTGGTTTCATGTGGCCCGCGAAGCCATCCTGGAAACAGTGAGGGAACGGCCCCCACTGCCTTGGCCCTGGCCCAGAGACCCTCCTTCTGCCAGAGACCCTCAGATCTGTCCCACTCCTGCCAAGGCCCCCATAGGCACCCTTGATGCAAACGATGTAGAGCTGGCCACGCCCACCCAGTAGGCCACGCCCACCCTGGCCACACCCACCCGGCCCCTTGAGGGCAATCGCAATGCTGATGCGGCCCTCAATGAAATTGAGTTTGACACCCCTGCTTTATGTGTTTTAGCCTTCAGTCCCCCAGTCATCTTTGTTGCACTTCTCTGCACTTTTTCCAGTCTCAAGGTCTTTCTTTTTTTACACTGTGGTGACCAATGCTGGATTCAATATTCCAAGTAGGGTATTACAAGGCCTTCTACAGTAAA
>NC_139513.1:284567380-284599811 GCF_947247035.1 Vipera ursinii | reverse complement strand
GCTTTGGGGGGTCTTTCCTGGAGGAGGCAGCGGCGGTGGGATGGGCTGGAGTCGGGCGGCTTGCTAGGAGAGGAGCCGGCGCGGTCGGACAGCCTCAGGTGAGCGCGGAGGGCTGGGCTGGGCTGCGGCGAGATGCGGGCTCCGGTCACCGAGGCACGGAGCGGGGGGGGGCGGGGGGAGGATCGGGAGGGCTAAGGCGAGGTGGGGGAGACCTGGCGAGGAAAGGCGCTCCAGGGCGAGGGGCAGCCAGGAGGAGGCAACCCAAAGCCCAGGAGAAACGGGCCTCCCTCGGGGCGCCCCCCCCTCGCCGCTGCCTTATCCGCGGAGGGGGAGCCTTCCCGGGTGCAGTGAGGGGGGGGGGCTGGAAAGCAGGAACGGCTGGACCCTGGTGGATAGTTCCTCCTCTCCCCGGCCGATGAGACTCCCGCTGTCTCGAAAGCCAGGAGACGTCCCGCATCCCCTGACCTGGGGGGTAGCGTCCAACGGCCCTCCCCACCGGCAACATGATCGGGTCGAGCCTCCCCCCCCTCACACACACACACACACACACACACACACACTGTCCTCCGGGGTTCCTGGAAGGCGGTGGACGCTGGAAGCTTCGCGGGCGATCCGGGAGCCGAGAGATTATGCCACACAGCTGGAGGGGCTGGCTCGTCGCTGCCCCCGGCTCCAGGGCACCTCCGCATCCCGCAGCCCTAGGAATGCTCTCGATATCGGGGGCAGCGGGGGGGGAAGGGGCGTCCCTGGTCTCCCTACCTGCGGGCGGGCGGAGCAGGCGAGCCCCGAAAGGCGACGCGGGGTCCAGCCGTGCGGGGCAATAGAGGAAGCTGCAGGCCAAGGGCTGGGTGTGCCCCCCCCTCCACTTCTCTCCCCGCTCCCCCCCCCGCCCGGATCCCTGGGAGAGAGCAGACCGTGTTCGTGAGCTGATGGGTGGTGGGGAGGCGAGGGCGGCAGGGTCGATTCTAGGCTCTCTTCCAAAGTGCGAGGGGCTGCGCGGGGGGGGGGGGAAGGGGCGAGGGGCGAGGCAGAAGCCAAGATGGGTGGTCGAGGTGATGCGGCAGCAGCAGCCCATCCGATGCAAGAACAAAACCCGGAGCCCTGGGTGGGGTGGGGTGCGGCGAATTCAAAGGCCCAGCCCATTCTAGGTTGTATCTACACAACTCCTCGATGCCTCCAATGCTGGGGAAATTATTCTTCTCTGCTGGGCACCAGAAGAACCCCTTGGAAAATGGCGCATGGGCTCCCTGCCATGGAAGAACCCGCCCCTGTCTGGGAAAAGGTGCTTGGAGGCCAAAGAGGGGCTTCCTCATAGCCGGGACTCACCTGCCCTGAAATCCATCCTCAGGGTCAGCCCGAGAGGAAGACCCGAGAATCATATTGGGATATGTGCAAAGAGGCTTTTGCTCCCCTGGACTTGGGAGGTGTGTGGGGGGGGGGGAGTTGCGCTTCCTGGTTACTAAAAGGTGCCGTTTGCGTTTATTGTGTTAGAAATCGCTGGTTGCCTAAGCCTTCTTGTTAGGACTCTTTTTCTGCCGTCCCCCAAAGGGAAGCCGGAGGGAGGGGGGGGGGACTGAGAGGAGAGGATGGGCTCCCGTGTTGTGAGTCACTGTGGATCTGGGCCTCTGTTCCCAACACCTTCGGAAAATGCTCTTTGGAGAACCGTTTGCGTGAAAAGAACGCATCTGGCATCTTTTTTGGGTATGGGGGGGAGGGTATTGCGTGGCCCACGAGGCATGCAAGGCTTGGCATTCCAGTGGTTTTTACTGATTTATTTGCCAGGCAACTCTGGCCAGCTAAGCAGGGCTAAAACCATCCAGGCATCGTAGGCGAACCAGCACAGACAGAGGGGATGTGCCAGGGACCATAACTCCCATCGCCTCCCCCCACACACACACACACCTCCATGTTGGTGGCTCACCCGATGTGCTGGTGAAGTGCCCAAGGGCAGCTTTGCTGAGCCAGAAGACAAGTAGGCAGAGACAGCCACACCCACCCCAGGCCAGCCACATCTTTGCCCTTTGGCTGATCTCGCATACTTTGGCATCTCTTCCGCCCTCAGCTGGCGCTCAGAGGTACCAGAATCCCTCAATCCGTCTAGTGGTGAATCGGGAAAGGACTTGGGAGCATCTGCAGAGCCCTTTGGGGTACTTTTTTTTTTAGATTCCCTTAACATTTCTAGGACGGTGCGGCAATTTGTTTCTTTGTTTTATTCGTGGTTTTTTTTTATGCTGCCAAATCTCACTGATATGGCGACTCCGAGTGACTCGCGATGTAATGAAAAGTAAAACAGAAAAAAGAAAAGGTCACGCAAGCCATTAAAATTGGGAGAGTTAAACAGAAATCCAAGAGGACGGACAGCCTGGAGGTGGGGATCTCCTCTATCAACCACCACCACCCACCCACCCCCCAACATAGCAGATCCCTGCAGGGGCCCCAGACCAAGTGGCAGAGCCAGGTCTTTCGGGAGAATAAGGGTCAGATCTCGCTTCCAGAATGAGACTATCTCGGAGGGTGGGGGCCCCAGCAGAAAAGGCTCTTCCCCCGCCCCCCCCCCGGGGCCCGTTAGCCAAAATTCTTTAGCAGATGGGATCTGCTCCTTCCATTGGAACAAGTGGGGCAAGCCAACCCCATTGGAGTCAGACAGCTGCTCCAAAAACCTGGAGCCACACCAGAAAGGACTTCAAAAGACCAACACCTTGAATTGGAACTGGAAGCAGTCCCTTAACATCCCTTAAGATACACATAGTGGTACGGCATCCTCTCCCCCTCCCCCTCCTTCCATTTGTGGGCCACCCCCTTGCTGAAAGTGGCACAGTCTCCCCTCCCTTCCAACCCTCCCCCTCCTCTCTGCTCCCTCCACCAGCCATCACCATCCAGGTGCTGAGAGCCTAAGTGGGTGTAAAAGTACAGTGTGCACATGTGGCTCTTTCACTCCCCCCCTTTGAACGTGGGGCTAATGGGCTGGCAGTGGAGGGGAAGGAGATGTGGCCACACCACTGCTGGGAGTTTGGGACATGGATATTGCTGCTGCTGTGGGCACCTGCTGGCACAAGGCTTCTTCGAGACTCGCCTTGCCTGGCCCCCTTTTTGCCCGTCGTTTCTTTTTGTGAACGGAGTGCAGGGCACGCCTACAATGCGATGCCCAACTCACAGCCCCTGCAGCACAGGTTTGACTTAATCTGATCAGGAGGGTCATCTCACTGTTGCTGAAACAATACTACTAGGCGGATCTCTTGGGGGGCTGGCAAAGCAAGGGCACCCCAGCACTCAAGCCAACCTCTGCGCTCCCCACTGATCTGCCTAAGGCGATTCCATCTCTCTCCACCAATTAAGCAGAGATGCCAGGAGGAGCACCGTCTCTGAGCAGTCCTCACTCTTGATGGACAGCCCAGCCCAATGTGTGTGGGAAGAGGAGGGAGAAGAGGGCTGCCTTGGCAGACTCGGACCATGACTGCAGGATCAGCTCCGAAGACAAGTCTGCCTGTCAAGTCTAGGGACTAGGGTGGTCTCTAATATGTCTGTAGCTCAGGAGTTGTAGCTAATATGTTTGTAGCTCAGGGTTGAAATGAGGGGTCCTTGAACTTGGTTGTGTTCTTGCAGACGTTTGATGACCCAACTAGGGAACATCATCAGTGCTGGAAGGAAATGGGGTTTGTGGAGAGGGGGAGGAGGGGGAGGAGGAGGAGGAGGAGAAGGAGGAAAAGGAAAACTGTGGGGTCCTTGGTGCTGTCTGAACTTGGTTGTTTTCTGGCAGATGTTTCATGACCCAACTAGGGAACATCTTCATCACTGATGATGTTACCTAGTTCGGGTAATGAAATGTCTGGAAGAAAACAACCAAGCTCAGAGATCACCAAGGACTTTCTCCTTGCATCTGCCTTCTAGCATTGATGGTGTTGACTAGTTGGGTCATGAAATGTCTGCAAGAAAACAACTAAGCTCAGAAAGCCCCAAGACACCCCGTCCGTCCCCTCAAGAAGGTCTCTGGACTAAGCTTAGAGCTGCAGGGACCTCTGAAGGAGGGAGAGGGATCTCAGCCTGGAGCAGCCCAGGCAGGAAGAGTCTGTTCCTCGCAGGGGAGGATGGATCCTCAGTCAACATCTCCTGGAACTTGGGTCTTCCTGCTTCATGCACCTTTCTGTCCCATAAAAGGACTCCCGTCACCAGTTCTGGCCAATGGCATCTCCTCAGGGTCCCTCAGGCATCTAATAGAGGGAAGTGGCTCTGTTCTCTCTGTTAGCGCTCTGCTTTCCAGAACGACAACATCGGGACTCATTAATTCATTTTTTAGAGGTTGGTACTCAAAGACAGACTCAGGTGTACATCTCACAGTCTCCTACATCTTGCAATGCTTAGTACCCTGCATGACATTTGCAAACCAGGTTTGATTCTTGTTCACCAAATGAGTCACCTGTAGTTGCTCCTCTGGGATTGCAGCCATCGAAAAACCCCACTCAACATCATGGCACCGGCTTTCGGATCCACGCACACAACTGTTCTCTCAGCAGGTGGAGGGGAGGCCGACTCACGAGTCTGCTCCTCGTGGCAGCCCTGGCATCCAACAGGTGCACCATACCCAGTGCCACTTGGCTTGCCTTTAGAGTTTCCTGGATCCTGAACCGTTCAAATGGGTTTAAAAATGGAGAGCTGTGTTCATCTCATTGGAAGCCCATTCTCAGCTGCCTGAATGTTGTGGCATAAGTGACGGACCCTTGTGGGCAAAGAGAAGGGGTCCCTTGGCCAATGGCAGCAGTGGCACTGGGGGCTGGACAGCCACCCTGGCTCAGCTGGGGATGTGAAAGCCAGGAAGGTCCATTGTCAATCAGCAGGAGAACGGATGTTTTGAGCAGATATAAGCATTTCATAGAGCTCACCTGCCAAATCGTAGAGGTGGGATTCTGGGTTTCCCTGGCAACCAGAGAGAGAGCCAATTGCACCCAAATGCAGTGCAGTTAAAAAAGCAGGAGGGGGGGGGCAAAGAATGCCAAATGGGGGGGGGGCACAAGGAGCAGCTTGTGCAAGCTCTTGGTGTGACTGCAAATGAGCTGAGCATCCCCCAGATTAAACAGGGCTTGCTTATGAGACGGGCAGGTGAAGCAGCATGGTGGGGAGTGTACCTACAGGCACGGGTGTGGGCCTGAGTGCATGAAGAAAAAAGTTGGCATGGATTGGGTCAAAAGTGCATGGGTGAGCTCAAACACAGCTGGGACCAGTGTGCAATTCTCTGCAATAGCAGGTGTGATAAATGTTTGCCTAGTAAAAATATCACCAATTAACCAGTGGAACAGCTTCCCTCCAGACGTTGTGGGTGCTCCATCACTGGAGGTTTTTAAGAAGAGACTGGCCAGCCACTTGTCTGAAATGGTATAGGGCAGGGGTGTCAAACTCGCCGTGTCACGTGACGTGTTGCGACGTATCGTGATTTTTTTTTCCCCTTGCCGGAGCTGGGGTGGGCGTGGCTTCAGCGTGATGCATTTGACACCCCTGGTATAGGGCAGGGGTAGGCAACCTCGGCTCTTTTATGACTCATG
This sequence comes from Vipera ursinii, assembly GCF_947247035.1. Taxonomy (NCBI): domain Eukaryota; kingdom Metazoa; phylum Chordata; class Lepidosauria; order Squamata; family Viperidae; genus Vipera; species Vipera ursinii. The sequence goes on along the minus strand of NC_139513.1, from coordinate 284,594,277 downwards.
GACTTCAACTCCCAGAATTCCTGAGTCAGCTATGCTGACTCAGGAATTCTGGGAGTTGAAGTCCATGAGTCATAAAAGAGCCGAGGTTGCCTACCCTTGGTATAGGGCAGGAGTCTTCAAACTCGGCCCTTTTATGACTCATGGACTTCAACTCCCAGAATTCCTCAGCCAGCATGCCTGGCTGAGGAATTCTGGGAGTTGAAGTCCATGAGTCATAAAAGGGCTGAGTTTGAAGACCCCTGGTATAGGGTCTCCTGCTTGAGCAGGGGGTTGGACTAGGAGGCCTCCAAGGTCCCCTCCCCACTCTGCTATTCTGTTATCTCCTCCTCACCAGGAAAAGAGAAAAATCAAAGGACAGAGAATCAGGATCAAATCCAGCCAGAGTATCGCTGGACTGCATTCTTCAGTTCTGCTCCGTCTGGACTTTGATCCTGGTCAGTTATTCCCATGAATCTTGAAAATGCCATTTTTTTTACGACTTCACTGTAGGCATCTTGGCTGTGGTCATGGGAGTTATAGTCCAGAACTTCCCAGAGATGCCAGCTGGAGAAAGCTGCCATAGGATAAATGTTTGACTCTCTCCTGGTTCATCACCATCTCTGAGGTAGGTGGGGAGAACCGTCTGGACCTTAAATCTTGACATTCTTGTAAATTGCCTTTCCATGGAGATTCTCGCATGTCTGGCTGTTTCACTCCCCTGAAGGCCCAGGGGACATCTGGAACAATTGGCACCATTGCAGAAGGCATTTCAGTTTGATGGGGGTGGGGAGGGTGAAGAGACTGCAACTAACAAATTATATTACAGTGCATAATCTTTTGTAAGGTGCTGCTCGCAAAAGCTTACACATTTTAATACAATTTGCTACTTGGAAAAGGTTTTCCAGACTAAGGATTTTTGGTTACAGTAGACCAGGGGTCTTCAAACCTGGCCCTTTTATGACCTGTGGGCTTCAACTCCCAGAATTCCTCAGTCGGCCATTTTGATGAAACTGTTGGCTTGGATCCAGACCAGGGGTCTTCAAACCTGGCCCTTTTATGACCTGTGGGCTTCAACACCCAGAATTCCTCAGTCGGCCATTTTGATGAAACTGTTGGCTTGGATCCAGACCAGGGGTCTTCAAACCTGGCCCTTTTATGACCTGTAGGTTTCAACACCCAGAATTCCTCAGTTGGCCATTTTGATGAAACTGTTGGCTTCAATCCAGACCAGGGGTCTTCAAACCTGGCCTTTTTATGACCTGTGGGCTTCAACTCCCAGAATTCGTCAGCCAGGCACGCTAGCTGAGGAATTCTGGGAGTTGAAGTCCACAAGTCATAAAAGGGCCAAGTTTGAAGATCCCCTGACATAGACTAATACCATTCTTCTCCTAGAGCAGAGGTGTCCCAACTTTGGTGATTTTTAAGACTTGTGGACTTCAACTCCCAGAATTCCCCAGCCAGCAATGCTGGCTGGAGAATTCTGGGAATTGAAGTCCACGGGTCTTAAAGTCACCAAGGTTGGAGACCCCTATCCTAGAGTTGATGATTTAGAGTTGTTCTTCAGGCTGATTACTTCTCTGATCAACCCTATGAATTCCCTCCTGACTTTAAACAGCCAGGCTGAGCATATAAAATAAATGATTGTGACAGATGTCAGGAGAGAAGCCATATATTTGCTGTCAGCTGTGAAATACTGTAGGCCATTGGGCTGGATAAAGCCTTGTTCTTTGTGCTGAACAATAGACACAAACCAGAGATCCAGCCAATTTCTCCATAAACTATGCAACTGGGTCACTTTTATATGCTTTTGTTAGCATAAAATTGCCTCTATTTCTATTCTTGCCAACTAAGGCAACCTCAGACTATAGATGGTTTGATTTTCCACTTCCTGATCAGGGAAACCGAGTACGGTTTATTTTATTTTTTCTTGAACTCACCAATCTTCAGGATAATTTCAGAATACAAAATAAGAGAGTTGAAAGGGGCCTTGGAGGTCTTCTAGTCCAACCCCTGCTCAAGCAGGAAACCGTAGATTTTTCAGACAAATGGTTTTCCAATCTCTTCTTGAAAACCTACAGTGAGGAGCACCCGCTGTAGGCAAGTCGTTTCACTGGTCAATTGTTCTAACTGTCGGGAAATTTCTCCTTAATTCTGGGTTGCTTCTCTCCGTGATTAATTTCCATCCATTGTTTCTTGTCTTGCCTTCTGGTGCTTTGGAGAACAGGTTGACCCCCTCTTCTTTGTGGCAGCCTTGGAAGACTGCTCTCATGTCACCCCTAGTCCTTCTTTTCTCTAGACTAGCCAATTCCTGCAACCGTTCTTCAAATGTTTTAGTGTCCAGGCCGTTTATCATCTTCGTTCTTCTTCTCTCCAATATTTCCAAAGGCTCAACATCTTTTTCATAAAGTGGTGCCAAAAATGGATGCAGTATTCCGGATGTCGCCTGGAGTACCACACCTGCTGAAACCAAATCTGATTTTTTTTTTAGCTTTCTGCAATTTTTCAGCATGAGACTTAGCTCAAAAGCAGTCTCTGTGCTTTGAATTGTTGTGACATAAGAACAGCCTGATGATCAGACTCAGGAGGTGAAGAACATCAAGAGCAGTTGCTGAGTGAAGATGCTGAAAAGAGAGACAGCCTCGTACCTATTTGGGTTTCATGTCTCCTTGAGTAGAAGGAATGTGTTCAGCTGGAGTATCTTCCTTCAATTCAAGTCCATCACTCTCGGTTTGGTACCCTGAAATGGTGGAGAAAACATTTTGCCCTTCTTCTTGGTGGCATTTTTGAAGAGATTTTGTGTCTCAATCTTCTCTTTTTTAGGCTACATTCCCCATTTCTTTCTCACTGTGTCTTCATAAAAGTTTCTAAAAAGCCCCTTGATCATTCTTGATGCTCTTCTCTGAACCCATCTTCGTGTCTCTGAATCCATCTTCAGGAGAGATGGATTGTGCAGAAGAGAGGAGCACGGTGCCTTCCCGAGATTTAGAAACTGTCCTTCACCTGGGATACAACCTGGGATTACGTCTGCCATTCTTTCCATACTGTGTAGTTGGCTTATATAAAGCTTACATTGAGTTATAATTCCAAGTCACTTTTTCAAGAATACCTCACCCTGGTCCTCTACGTTTGAGTCGCTATTCTTTCTGGCTGTTCCATTTCATTTCCCTGTTTTCAGCTCGTTTCTGTAGCCCCTCGAGAACTTTCTGAAATTTCATTGCTGCCACCCAGTCTTCTGTCTCTTGCATGCAGGGAACATCTCTTGCAAAGTCATGATGCTGAAGAGTGGAAGATCAGGATTGATCCTCAGGCCAGCCTCTTGAATACATGTCTAGGACAACTCTCCCCAGCCAGCTCACCTCAGGGACAATACAACAGGGGATAGATAACTCAAGGACAAGTGAAATGCAGTGGGCCTTGTCTTGCTTTAGGTTCGAACTTCTCAAGTTAAAAATTATTGAGGCTAGGGTGAACTGCAGTTCACTTGTCCTTCTGTTGAGTTACCCCGTGCTAAATTGTCCAGCAAGTTGTTCCCACAGCAAGTTGTCCCCACAGTTGGCCAGGGTAAATTGTCCTATTCTGCTTGTTATTGCTCTCCAATTTAAGGATTAGCTATTAAATAGCATGCTTGAAGGTTGATTTTTTTTAACCAGCTATGTATCCACTTAATGTCATACCATCCACCCACATTTAAGTGCTCCTAATTATGAGGTAAGGTTTTTTGCTTGTTCACAGTATTTGGATAGTGTTCCCTAAGACTCCAAGTGACAGCATTGCCACAGTCTATTAAGGAATCTCCCCATCGAAAGAGATAAGGGTTATTTATTTATGCATTTAATTGATGGATGATTGATTGATTTAAAAGACCTGTAGATCCATTCAGCTTAAGTAATTCTGGGTGGCTAACAATAATGAGAAAAAACAATGAATAAAGCAGTAAAAAAAAAGCTGGGCAAGTAAGGTTTGTTCCTGACAAATCTATGCCAATTTTTAGTATTGTATTATTTTAAAGCAGGGGTGTCAAACTGCCAGCCCGCGGGCCGGATGCATCATGGCGAAACCGCACCCACCCCATTGCTGGCAATGGGAAAAAAGTCGCAATACGTTGCAGCACGTCACGTGACATTGCGAGTTTGGCACCCCTGTTTTAAAGGTCTTTTGAAATGACCATTTTATGATCCGCTTGTTGTGATTCAGGGTCAGCCTGTGAGTTCGGCAGTTGGGTCGGACAACTCAGAGGAGGAGGAGGGGGGTGTTGAAGACCTTGCTGAGGGGGTTGAAGATCTTGCTGATGAGAGCCCTCAGCCAGGCCCCTCCCACTTGGTCACCACGGAGACCCAGCTGTGTGAGCCTGACAGCGTGGATGAAGATGACCCACAGCTGGCCCTGTTCAAGGACGCCCGACGCAGGACGCAGTCAATTAGGAGTAAACAGAGGAAGGCAATGGGGTTTCTCGGAAGGAGGCAGAGAGAAGCCACGCCCTGAACTCTATATAAGGGGAATGTGTGGGGAGGGCTGGTTTGCTGAAGGCAACCGCTTGGATAGTTCATGTTTCTTAAAGCTCCTGTTTCTTGGTTCGTGTCTTGTTTGTTTTTGTAGCTATAAATTTGGCAGGCGTAATTCCAGCCTCTTGCCGTTTGTAAAGGGGTTGTCCCTGCCTTTTCTGCAGGGCCGGTAGCAGGCTGGTACAGAACACCGCTCAGGAATCTTCTTAGGCTTTGACTTCAGCTTGGCTGGTCTACCTCCTTTTGAAGGCAAAACGACATTGGCTTTTCTTTAATCATCTGGCATCCTCTCTGGTTGCCCAGGACTTATTAAAGATGATAGGCAAAAGGCTAGTCCAAGAGATAAGCAGGGTGCGGTGCTTCTGGTTGTGAAGCTCTAAACCAGGGGTGTCAAACTCAATTTCATTGAGGGCCGCATCAGCATTGCAGTTGCCCTCAGGGGGCCAGGTGGGTATGGCCTGGGTGGGCGTGGCCTACTGGGTGGGTGTGGCTAGAGTGCATATGGCCTACTGGGTGGGCGTGGCCAGCTCTACATCGTTCGCATCAAGGGTGCCTATGGGGGCCTGGGCAGGAGTGGGACAGATCTGAGGGTCTCTGGCAGAAGGAGGGTCTCTGGGCCAGGGCCATGGCAGTGGGGGCCGTTCCCTCAATGTTTCCAGGATGGCTTTGCGGGCCACATGAAACCACTTCGCGGGCCGGATCCGGCCCCTGGGCCTTGTGTTTGACATGTCTGCTCTAAACTGAGTAAAAATGAAGAAATGTCCTTGGCTGTGTTTCTGTCGAGCTTCAGTCCTGCTCTTATCATCTCCTGCTAAAAGGTTTCCTCGTTGCCTTTTCCTGTCTGTTCTCTTATTCTGCCTTCCCTGAACAGCAGCAAACATTCAGATGCAGTTTTTTTCTTAACTCAAGCTGAGATATTCTTAGCCTTCCTTCTTGAACTTCAGGCTGAACCAGGCCCGACCATCTTCTTTTGCAGCTTGACCCTCTTTCCAGAAGGTGAAATGTTTGTGTTCAGAATTTTTATTAGGCCTTTCCTGTATCCATCCGAGCATCTTCTGAACGGCTTCCCTTTGGGAAAGGTGGGTGCTCCGCCAGTGAAGGTGTTCAAGAAAAGATTGGAAAGCCATTTGTCTGGAACGGTATAGGTGTCCTGCTTGGATAAGGGATCAGTCTAGAAGACCTCCAAGGTCCCTTCCGACTCTGTTATTCTGTTAATTAATCAGTGGGATGGCTTGCCTCCGGAAGTTGTGGGGCATCCATCACTGGAGGTTTTCAGAAATACACTGAACAACCATTTGCTGTAATAGTATAAGGCCTCCTATTGGAGCAGGGGGTTAGACTAGACGGCCTCCGAGGTTCCTTCCAACGGTGGTCTTAGTGTATTCTAATGTAATACATTTAAGATTAAAATAACTTTTATTGTCATTTTTTTACTGTGAACACACTGGCTCACGTTAAAAATGAAATTCTGTTGCTTGCTCTCCAAAGAAAGTATATCTACCTATACACACATAACACAGAGATAGACATGCTATAGACATTCCTACTATCTACACCCATACATATACATATACATATACATATACATATACATATACATATACATATACATATACAAGGGGTAGGCAACCTTGGCTCTTTTATGACTCGTGGACTTCAACTCCCAGAATTCCTGAGCCAGCATGGCTCAGCTTGGAAACCCCTCCCTTTCCCCTCAGCGTGGCTGGCTCAGGAATTCTGGGAGTTGAAGTCCACGAGTCATAAAAGAGCCAAGGTTGCCTACCCCTGACATATACCTATCACTGTCCATTTTGAATACAAAGCAGAAAGAGGAACCTTGAGAGTTCACAAGGTTGGTACTATAATGTGCACCCTTTTGCTCATTCCTATCTTGGCAAAGGGATGTTTTTCCTCCCAAGAGGGAGAAAATTGAGGAGGTGTGGGAAAGAGCTGGGCAGGATTGCTGGGAAGGAAGTGCCCAGTGAGAGTGCCCCTTCGGCTTCAGCTGCTTCCCCTGGGGACTTTCCTCCAGCCTGCCTTTGCAGTAATTTTAGCTGGCCCCTGTCTTTAATATGGGACCTTTGCAGGTCGATGTGCGGTAGCTGAGAGGAGGGGGGTCTGCTGGGGGAAGCAGCTCCAAAGAGAACCGAGAAGTCGAATAGGGGCGATCTGAGCCCAGTCCCACCTTTGCAGTCCTCAACACACAGTTCTTGCAGGGTGGGGTGGGTGGAAATAAGGCAACTCCAGGAAGTGGGGGGGGGGGTGCGTGTGCGTGTGAATTGCTCCTAGACCTCCTGAAGAAGCTTCTGCTCTACATAAGAGGGAGCCGAGGCAAGGAGGGAACCGAACCATCCCGCCAGCTTCCTTCTCTTGGGGCATCTGGGTGTCTTGCGCCAGTCATAACCCAACCCAGCACCCCAATCTGAGGAGCAAAGCAGCCCCTGGTCCTGCAGAGCCCACCGGGGCTGGCATTGGGGGGGGTTTGCTGAAGTTCAAGGTCAGCTGGGGGGGATGCTGCGGCAAGGGCCCCCCTCCCCCCAAAGCCCTCCCGAAGGACATTCCAGCCATTGCTCTCTGCGGGGAAACACTGAGGCTGCCCGGGGAGAGTTGCGCTGGGGTGTCCTCGTCGTCCTAGCGGGCTCCCTTGGGTGGGGGGAAGGCCGGACCCGTGCGGGTGGCGGGACAGCGGCGAGCAGCGGAGGCGGGAGGGCTGCAGTCGGGCGTTGCACCTCGGAGCCCGGCTGGCGAGGACCGGGGTGCCGGATCCGCTGGCTGCCTGCTACGGGCCCGGCCTCACCCGCGGGGTGTCTCCGCAGAGGCAGCCATGGGGGTGCTGATGTCCCGGCGGCAGACGGTGGAGCAGGTGCAGAAGGTCAGCCTGGCCGTCTCGGCCTTCAAAGACGGGCTCCGGGAACGGCCCGCCGCCAAGCGCCCGGCCAAAGAGGCCGCCAGCCGCCGTGGGACCTTGGAAGAAGACGCCGTGCAGGAACTCCGCGAGGAGGAGGAGGGAGCGCCAGGGGGACCCTCCCGCTCGTGGGGCGGCGGGACCCGGAGCGCCGCCTGGGCGAGGCTGCGGGACGGCCGCGGCGTGGAGCCCGAAGATCTGGACCGGCCTACCTGCTTCACGCCCCCGGCCCTGGTCCGCCCCGTCCGGCCAACGTGCAAGGAAGAGCGGCTGGAGATCAGCCTGGAGCAACGCGAGCAGGTGAGCCGGGGGGGGGAAGGGGGCCCAACCAGTTCCTGCCCCAAGCCTTTCGGGGTGGGGCTGTTCCTGGGACTGACCCAGATCAAGCGGGCGAGGGTTCCTGCACCTGCTGGTCTCAAGCCCCGCCCCCACCTGTCCAGGTGTGCTTAGGAACCTGATTCCCACGGGGGGGGGGGAGGTCAGTCAGCAAAGATGCCCCCCAAGAGCCCCTGTTGTGATCAGGCCATAGACCACTTTCTCTCCTCTCCTCTCTCAACTATCAGCTGCTTGCAAGTGGTATAGGTAATGGTACGGGGTCTCCTGCTTGAGTGGGGGTTGGACTAGAAGACCTCCAAGGTCCCTTCCATGTCCGCGACTGTTAACTGGGAAGCGTCCCAGTAACTTAACAACCTGGGAGCTCTCAGGGTCGTTGGGAGCCAGATCCTAGCCAACCCATCTGAGACTGGATTTTCAAACACACACACACACACACACACACACAGAGAGAGAGAGAGAGAGAGAGAGAGAGAGAGAGAGAGATACATTGAGAGAGAGAGAGACCTCCCCAATTGGCTGCCATCCCTATAGCAACCAGCAGCGATTCCCAATTCCCTAGCTCAGACATGTCAAACACAAGGCCCGGGGGCTGGATGCAGCCCACGAAGTGGTTTCATGTGGCCCACGAAGCCACCCTGGAAACAGTGAGGGAACGGCCCCCACTGCCTTGGCCCTGGCCCAGAGACCCTCAGATCTGTCCCACTCCTGCCCGGGCCCCCATAGGCACCCTTGATGCGAACGATGTAGAGCTGGCTACGCCCACCCAGTAGGCCATACGCACTCTAGCCACGCCCACCCAGTAGGCCACACCCACCCAGGCCACACCCACCCGGCCCCCTGAGGGCAACCGCAATGTTGATGTGGCCCTCATTGAAATTGAGTTTGACACCCCTAGCTGGACTCTGCTGTGGGCAGAAGAACCCCCTTCGGTTGGCCTGGGTCTTCTTACATTTTGGTTCAGGGAAGGACTCCGCATTGCAAAAGAGGACCGGATCCTTTTCTCTCTCCAGACTCTTTAGCGGCTCAAGTGGGGTGGGGGGGTGGGGTGTCTGCCCCAGCCATTATTCCATTATTTCTTTTTTGCCCTTCTTGGCCCCTTTCCTAGTTCTGTCGGTTTCTTCCTTAAGGTGCCCAGAAAGGAAGAGAGCCATCCCGTGTAGCTTTGCTGCTCATTTGCTTCGAGGCTTCATTGTGGATCCTTCTTTCTCTTTGCAAGGATCCCTCCTCTCTTGAGGATTCCAAGCATGAAATTCCCCATTTTTGTGGAACAGCCCTGAACCTGATTGCCGTTTTCATCATTCTGTCCTCCTTCCTGACTTCAAAGTCACTTTCCAATCAGTCACGGGAGGCTCAGATCCTCTTAATGTATAAATCCAGTCTGCATCCCTTATACAGGTAGTCCTCAATGTATGACCACACTTGGGTCATAAGTCAAGGAGCCCAAAATTTCTGTTGCTAAGCGAGATAGGTTTGTAAATATTTTTCCCCCCATTTTGATCTTTCTTGCTACGGCCTTTTTCTCAAGTGAATCTCTGCAGTTGTTAAGCTAAGTTGTGAACTTAATCTGGCCTCCCCATTCACTTTGCTTATAAGAAGATGGCAAAAGGCAATCATGTGACCCTGGGACACTGTGACCGTTGAAAATAGGAGTCATTTGACAAGCGTCTGAATTTTGACGACGGTGGGAATGCTGCAACGGTTGTAAGTGTGAGAATGGAATGGAATGGAATGGAATGAGTAGAGTAGAGTAGAGTAGAGTACTATGGAATGGAACGGAACAGAACAGAACAACAGAATAGGATAGGATAGGATAGGATAGGATAGGATAGGATAGGATAGGATAGGATAGGATAGGATAGGATAACAGTTCAGAATAGAATAGAATAGAATAGAATAGAATAGAATAGAATAGAATAGAATAGAATAGAATAGAATAGAATAGAATAGAATAGAATAGAATAGAATAGAATAGAATAGAATAGAAATGGAATGAGTAGAGTAGAGTAGAGTAGAACAGAACAGAATAGAACAGAATAGAATGATCATAAGTTACTTTTTCCAGTGCCGCTGTAACTTTGAATGGTCACTAAATGAACTGTTGTAAGTTGAAGACTACCAGTACATAGTTAAATGTCTATGGAGATTCCCAGATCACAGTTATTTCTTCAGCTTCAAGAAGCTGAAGAAGCTTCTTGGATGAGAAGTGAAATGTCTTCAGAGAAAAAACAAAAAAGTCCATTTGCCTCCTGAAAAAAGCATCTTTGGGACTACCGGTACATCTTTGCCTTCAACTGCCTTTGCCTCAAAGCCCACCCATCTCTCTTCACAACCCCCTTTGGATTTGACCAGCTTGCATAAAAAAACATCCTGCTTTGCAGAATCTCCTGAGATAACAGCTGGATTTCTGCATTACTCCACACCAAATATTACCCAACCCCTCCACTCTGAGTAATATATTGTGCCAGCCCAAGCTGTGTGTGTGTGTGTGTGTGTGTGTGAGAGAGAGAGAGAGAGAGAGAGAGAGAGAGAGAGAGAGAGAGAGAGAGAGAGAGAGCTTGCTTTCCTGGCACAATTGTCTTTCAGTCCTGAAAGCAAACTCTCTCTCTCTTCATATATATCTGAGGCTGGGGAGAACAAGAAGCAATCTCTCCAGGGGCCTCATAGAAAATCCAGCCACGTCTGGAACAGGAGAAGCTCGGGATTAGGCAAATAAGCAGCCTCCGAAGGGGAAGATTTAGCTAAGAGGTTGTTTGCCCTCTCCCCCTCCCTCAGAGAATTGGCACTACCTGATGACACAGTTCTGGTGTGTTGCTTTCAGCGTTCATTGTCTAACACATCTGGAAAGTGCCAAGTTGGAAAGGCCTGCCCTTAAAAAGACCCAGTGCACAGCTGGGCGTCCTCTGTTCATTTATTCATTCCATTTCTATACCTGCCCAAATTAACCAAGTGACTCTGGGTGGCTTAAAATTCCAAAACAATTAAAAATATCAAAACAGTAAAAACAAAAGCTGAATAAATTTCTCAGCGCTGTCCCCATCAGAATCTCAAGTGTTTTGGGGAAGAGGGAGAGGGATGAACTAAGAACTGTTCATCTTTGAATGTGAACCTGCTTAAATTAGACTTTTCTGAACCAAAACAAATGGTTTATTTAGAGATAAAACATTTCTCCCATTTTGGTGCAGTTCTCCCTCGCAAAACAGCTGGAAGAAAACGAATTACTGGGTATTAATTAACACAGGAAAAAATGACTTTAGGGAGAGGGGCTTGCAAAGCAGGGGAATATTCTAGAAAAGGTCACGAAAAATATAAATGAGAAAAAGGCCTATTTTGGGGTGATATGTGACAAGAAATGGAATCACATGTGGTTGGAAGAACAAGTAGTGGAACCAACTGGAAATGCTTGGGAGAATCAGAACAACTTCCAACTGCTTCCTTCTGCCCAGAACAGAGGTCACCTTCATGCCCCAATTGGCCACAGCCGGGATCCTGAAGCTGGTGGCCCAAGAATGTGGCTTCTCTCCAGAAAAAGCCTGGAAACTCCTCTGTCTGGGGCTCTTCATTAATACCTATCCTTTTCAGAGCAAATTTAGTGGCCCCTGGCTTGACCAGTCATATTCTCTGCAGGCCCCGGGGTGTGAGGGTGGCAGTGACAATAATTAATCAGCAGAACAGAAGTTGCCTCCACCAGTTGTGGGTGCTCCAACACTGGAGGATTTTAAGAAGAGACTGGACAGCCACTTGTCCAACATGGGATAGGGCAGTGATGGCGAACCTTTTAGAGACCCAAGTGCCCAAACTGCAACCCAAAACCCATTTATTTATCGCAAAGTGCCAGGGCCGAATCAGCACTGTGGTGCCCTCAGGGGCGGCAGGGAGGTGCCTCTGAGTGCCGCCTCTGGCACACAAAACCCGGGGGCACAAAAATGGGCCACCGTGCTGCAAGGCGCAAAAACGGCCGCCGCAGCACTGCGGGCTGCAGATACAAGACGCCGCACCATGGAAGAACGGGGCAGGGCTAGTGAGTATCACGCAGGCACTAACCCCACCCCATTTGCAGCCCCGTGCACGCATGCATGCATGTAAAATGCTTCCCCCTCCCTTTTCTTCCAGTCCATCAATTGACAATGGCTGATGACCTCTGCTCTACCACTTCTGCTCAAGCTTCGCCTCCTTTGTGCTGGGCGGGGCTCCTGCTCCAGGCAGTGGTGGTGGCCTGATGGACCTGCTGCTGGTGGCAGTGGCGCGCGTGCTAACAGAGAGGGCTCTGAGTGCCACCTCTAGCACGCATGCCATAGGTTAGCCACCACTGGGATAGGGTCTCCTGCTTGTGCAGGGGGGTGGACTAGAAGAACTCCAGGGTCCCTTCCAACTCTATGATTCTGTTAATCACCAAAACAGTTTGTCTCCAAAAGTCGTGGGTGCTCCAACACTGGAGCTCTTTAAGAAGAGACTGGACAGCTACTTGCCTGTCATGGTAGAGGGTCTCCTGCTTGAGCAGGGGGCTGGTGTTCTGTACCAGCCTGCTACCGGCCCTGCAGAAAAGGCAGGGACAACCCCTCCACAAACGGCAAGAGTCTGGAACTACGCCTGCCAAATTTATAGCTACAAAAACAAACAAGACACGAACCAAGAAACCAGAGCTTTAAGAAGCATGAACCATCCGAGCGGTTGCCTTCAGCAAACCAGCCCTCCCACACATTCCCCATATATAGAGTTCAGGCCGTGGCTTCTCTCTGCATCCTTCCAAGAAGCCCCATTGCCTTCCTCTGTTTACTCCTAATTGACTGCCTCCTGCGTCCAGCGTCCTTGAACAGGGCCAGCTGTGGGTCATCTTCATCCACACTGTCAGGCTCACACAGCTGGGTCTCCATGGTGACCAAGTGGGAGGGGCCTGCCTGAGGGCTATCATCAGCAAGATCTTCAACCCCCTCAGCAAGGTCTTCAACACCCCCCTCCTCCTCTGAGTCGTCCGACCCAACTGCCGAACCCACAGGCTCACCCTGAATCACAACAGCTGGATTAGAAGACCTCCAAGGTCCCTTCCAGCTCTGTTGTCCCGAGTCCTCTCCTTGCTCTTTCTTGGCATTGGCCAATCCAAAGTTCAGAGGCTCGTCTGTGCCAGGAGCCCCAAAGAGGCTCGCCCACCTGGGCTGGGTTCTCAGGACCGGAAGGCCCTTCCCGGATCTTTCCCAGCCCTCCTTCCCCCTGCAGGTGACCAACGAGGAGATGTGTGAAGTCTGTGAGGTGTGGACGGCAGACAGCCTTCTACCCTGCCGGGTGTGCACCAAGGTCTATCATGACGGCTGCCTGCGGCGCATGGGCCTGCTCTCCCCGGACGAGGCCTCGGAGGCCATTGAGGCGGCCCACTCCACCGTCGGCTGGAGCTGCTACCACTGTGTAAGCCATGGGGCTGGGAGGGGGGCTACAGCAGCTTACCGTGGCCAGCTTACTGCGGCCCACTCACCTGGCCAGCTCGGTGTGGGACCACTCACCGCAGGACAAGAGTTACCTTAATATAGGTATAGGGTTTCCTGCCTGAGCAGGGGGTTGGACTAGATGACCTCCAAGGTCCCTTCCAACATTATTATTATTATTATTATTATTATTATTATTATTATTATTATTATTATTATTATTATTATTATTATTATATCAAAGAAGTAGTGGAATAGAACCATGAAAGGAAGTATGCCAAAGGAGGGAGGAGATGAAATGTGAATGACAGCAATTAAAATATATTTTTTAAAAAATATTTTAAATAATTACATTGAATTGTTGAATTGTCCCGTAGCAAGATGGCCCATTCCGCTGGGAGGGGAGCAGGGAGGCCACGGAGGGACTGAGCTGGGCTGGACTTGCCAGACCCCTTTTGGGAGACTGGTGCCAAGAAGGATTTGGGGGAATGGGACAGGGGTAGGGAATGGCAGAGGGGAGAGTCGGGGGGGCGGGAATATATGGTGGTAGAGGCAAGGTGCATTTAGTTATGGGAAGATATGGAGGGGAGGGAGAGAGTCGGAATAGGTCAGGGGTAGGCAACCTTGGCTTTTTTATGACTCGTGGACTTCAACTCCCAGAATTCCTGAGCCAGCATGGCTCAGCTTGGAAATTCTCCCTTTCCCCTCAGCATGGCTGGCTCAGGAATTCTGGGAGTTGAAGTCCACAGGTGGTAAAAGGGCCGGAGTTGCTGAGCCCTGATTTGGAGGACAGCAGGGCACGGCTGCAAAACAAGGTGCTTGGGAAATGGGTGGGGCAGGTGGTGGGGTGGGGAGGCTGTCCAGTAGCCCATCCAGAAGGCACCGGGGGGGGGGGGAAGCTGATTGGCAGACCATCCAGCTATCCAGGGCCGTGGGGGGCAACCAAGAAGGGTCAGCAGGCACCCGCCTTTCTCTCCCCCCATGGCGGGTACACAGTCCTAAAAAGGGCCAGCTATGTTGTAACCTCAAACATTTCCTTTTTTCCTGGCAGGATAACCTGAACTCGCTGCTCACGGAAGAGGAGATGAGTTCTCTCTCTGATGCCTTCCGGCAGACCAGCATCTCGCCTGGTAAGGCTGGCAGGAGTGGCCCCCAGACCCGTTTAGGGCAGAGGTGGAGCACTGGCAGAGGGGTCCCTTTCACAGGGCAGAGACATCCCCCCCCCATCTGCTTCAAGAAGTGGTTGAGGACGGGGAGGGATGGTCCCTAAACCCCGTCTCAGCCAAGAGATGGGGGAAGGTTGGGAGGGGCTTTCTCTCTCATTGGTGGACAGAGGACTTGGGGAAGGGGCTCCCGCAGGGGCTTCTTTGCCTTGGGGGAGATCAGGAGCCTCCTCTGACCATGATTTGGGTGGGGGGGGGGGCTGTTTCCACAGAGAATACTCTGACCCTGGAGGACTTCTTGCGCTACAAGGGCCTGGCAGGGCAGCCCAGCAGTGAGGAAGAAAAAGAACGCCACAGCCTGCAGTTTGCAGCCCTGGACCCCGGGCAGAAGGGCCACATCGCCTGGGCGGACTTCCTCTCCCATGAGTCCCTGCTGCTGCTGCAGAGAACGCGCACGCAGGTGGGGGGGCCTCTCGTGGAGGGGCTGCAGAGCAGGAAGGAAACACACACACACACACATACACACACACACACACACGGAGCAGCTCAGCTCCCAGGCAAAGAGGCTTGTTCCCAATCTTGGGAGTGGGGGCGGCGGTCATCTTTTCTCCCACATCCTCTCCTAGAAGTGAGCGAGGGCCCATTATCCCTGCAAAGGCCAGAAGATTTGGGTGGGGGTCCCGCGCCCTCCGTGCAGCCTCTCCTGCTTTGCTTCCCTCCCCAGGAGGGGCTGCTACACCTGTTGACGGGCAAGGAGAGGGAGCGGGCACGGGAGGCCTTCCTGACCCTAGACCGGCACAGGGAGGGGCTCATCAGCCAGGAGGAGAGCCAGCGCTCCCATCACACCTGGTTCCGAAAACGGCATCCGGGGGCACCCCCCTCCATCGCCAGGTAAGACCTTGGCAGGTGAGGGGTGGGTTACCCGTGGGCCCCCGTGGCTGGCTGGCTGTCACTGCGGGCAGTTTCGACAGCTGGTTTCTCTCACTGGCCAGTTGCCACCATAGCAGGGCTCTCCACACTGGGCAACATTAAGACTTGGGGATTTCAATAATTCCCAGAATTCCTCAGCCAGCCTGGCAACATTAAGACTTGGGGATTTCAATAAATCCCAGAATTCCTCAGCCAGCATGGCAACATTAAGACTTGGGGATTTCAGTAATTCCCAGAATTCCTCAGCCAGCATGGCAACATTAAGACTTGGGGATTTCAATAAATCCCAGAATTCCCCAGCCAGCATGGCAACCTTAAGACTTGGGGATTTCAACAACTCCCAGAATTCCCCAATTCTGGGAGTTGAAGTCCACAAGCCTTAAAGTGGCCAGGCTTGGCACTGCCTGCCCTTGACCCATGTGGGCTGCCATGGTGGGATGGCCACAAGAGCCGAGTGGGAGGCAGGTGGGGACACAGCTGGACCAAGCAATGCAAGCCCACCTTATGCCCAAGTAATCGGGACATTACAGGTGGTCCTTGACTTACGACCTGCCACTTAGCGGCCATTGGAAGTTACTTTGGACCCTCCAAAGGGACTTCACACCCAGTTCTGACTGCCACACACTCACACCCCGCAGCCCACAGTTGCAGGACTGCATTGTGTTAGGCTTGGCAACAGATGCACATTTGGAATTGTTTGTAGCATCCCACAATCATGTGACCGCGATTTCAAATGTTTTTGCCAAAAGCCAGCATTGATGCCGACTTCCATTAAAACACCCCCTAGCAATGGGTTCATTTAACAACTGCTGTGTTCGCTTATTGAGCAGAAAAGGTCCTAAAATGTAATTGGGTCGTCTGATGACCTGCTTTACACAATGGTCATAATCTATGACCGTAATTGCCAGGCTCAGTTATGATCGCAAGTCAAAGAAGGCAGAATGCCGGCATGGTTTCTTTCGGGAGGGGGGGAGCCCATCCTGACCCACACACACCAGCTGAGCAGCAGCTATAGAAGAAGCCCTCATATCCCCACCACCACCGCCCTTTATGCTGGGATGAGTTGTGGCCAATTGGCTGATCCAGCCAGCTTCTCTCCGGACTAGGAGTCCCCTAATCCTGGGCCTGGGTCTGAGTGTGGCTCTCTTTCAGAGTCAGCCAGGTGGAGCCCGTCTCTGAAAGCGGAAGCCACAGGCAGGAAGACAAAGAGGTGCTCAATGAAGAGCAGAAGAAACCAAGGTAAGTGCAGAGACCCTTCCCAAAAGATGCCTCCCAAAAGTGAGGGGTCCGGGCAGTGCTGCGGGCCAGGGATCGTGGCCAGTTGCAGCCAAAGAACCTCTGGATGTCCACAGTCCCCCTGGAGCAAGGCACTCTCACTTCCCCTAGAGCAGGGGTCTTCAAACTCGGCCCTTTTATGACTCATGTACTTCAACTCCCAGAATTCCTCAGCTAGCATGTCTGGCTGAGGAATTCTGGGAGTTGAAGTACATGAGTCATAAAAGGGCCGAGTTTGAAGACCCCTGCCCTAGAGTCAAAGCTGCTCCTGCATTGTAAGCAAGCCTAGGTTTAGAATAATTTGAATAATAAACAGAATAGCAACCCAGGTGCTTGTACTGGATAGAGCCCCAACCAGCCCCGTTGACTGAGAGATCTGTAGTAAACCACGTAGCAAGACCGTGTTCTTCTCAGTGGGTTACTTTCCCGTCTGACGGTTCTCCTGGTACCACCTGGAGTGCTTTGAGCTGTGGTGCTAAGGAGATCCCCTTTCCACCAGCCCTGGAGGTGGGGAGGGGGGAGTGAATGTCTTGCCCCAAATCAAGAAATGCAGAATTTAAGCAGCCTTTTGCATTAAGGATATTGGATAACGTTACGGGTGAGGATGGCTTTAGTGAGGTGTTTCTATATCAGGCCAATGAAGTCAGATCTTTGTGTAACTTTGGCTTTTAGCAATATTTCTAGCCTGTCCTAATACTGAAGGACTCTGGACAGTGAATCCTAAAGCTTAAACCAGGGGTTTAGACCAGGGTCTCCAAACCTGGAAACTTTTAAGACTTGCTTAAAAACTTAAGATCAGAGGTCTCCAACTTGGCAACTTTAAAGACTGGTGGACCTCAACTCCCGGAATTTCCCAGCGATCAACCCTGGCTAAGGAATTCTGGGAGTTGAAGTCCACCCGTCTTAAAAGTTGTCAAGTTTGGAGACCCCTGGTTTAGACTAGGTATGTAGGAAAACATATCAGAAAAACAGGGAAGACACGGTTACATACACACAGTGCTTTTTTTGTAAAAGAAAAAGGTGCCGGAACTCACGCATGTCATACAACCCGCCTTGCTTACCCTACAAAGGTTCCATCCAAAAAAGGTGCCGGAACTCCGTTCTGAGCGTTCTATGAGAAAAAAAGCCCTGCATACACAAATTCCAAATAAAATTAACAATCTAGGTAACCTAAGTTACTTACGCCTCCCTGACTTAGCCACTCTGGCCCTGCATGAATAAGATACAAGGTTCAGTACAGGTTGGCAACACCTGGGAAAGAACGGAGCTGCCGAAAGATTGTCAGGGTCCCCAGCTTGGATGTTGGCAGGCAGGTTTGTTATTGTTGGTCTTTTATGTTCCTTCTTCCAATTTATGGAGCAAGGAGGGTAAGTGAAAGGCGTCTTCTTTGGGGAAATTGAGAGTTGCTTTGCCCAGGTGGGTGAAAATATGCTCTGGATGTAGTCAGCAATTCAAAAATTTATTCTGGACACAAATCCACTTTTTCCCTAATAGTGGACTAAATGAGCTTCTGTGAGAGGTTTTTAAGGAAACAAATCTGGATTCCGTTTAATGGGACGCGCTGGCTCAGTGGGTTAGGACGCTGAGCTTGTCGATCAGAAGGTCGGCAGTTTGGCGGGTCGAATCCCGAGCGCCGCGTAGCAGAGTGAGCGCCTGTTACTCGTCCCAGCTTCTGCCAACCTAGCAGTTCGAAATTACGTAAAAAGTGCAAGTAGAAAAATAGGGACCACGACGGTGGGGAAGGTAACAGCGTTCCGTGCGCCTTTGGCGTCTAGTCATGCCGGCCACATGACCACGGAGACATCCTCGGACAAGCGCTGGAAACGACTAGCACGCATGTGCGGGGGAACCTTTACCTCATAACCTATGAAGTGCTTTAGGAGGTGCTGTAGTTCCATAATGAATATTAGGTGGTTATCCTAGCACCCCACTTTCCGGACAGTCAGAGCAATTAATCAGTAGAACAGAAGTTGCCTCCAGAAGTTGTGAGCGCTCCGTCGCTGGAGGTTTTTAAGAAGAGACTAGACAGCCACTTGTCTGAAATGGTATAGGCAGGGTCTCCTGCCTTAGCAGGGGATTGGACTAGATGACCTCCAAGGTCCTTTCCAATTCCGTTGTTCTATTATTCTGAGCCAGGACAGGCTTGTCAGCTGATCTAGAGGCCAACATTTCATGAGCAGAATCCCCACAAGTGTCCCACCGTTAGCCACACGTGGAACACCTCTCTCCCTGGGGGCCGCCTCTACCTTGGGGTCTGCTAGCGAGAGGAGTCGTTGCTGACAATTAGCTAAGCCTCGTTAGGAATTGAGATGAGGCACCGGCGTTGCCATGGGAACAGTTGGCAGCAGAGCAAGCTGTGAATCTTCAGAGGCGTGGGAGGGACGGCACCTGGCTCAGTCGGGCGGGCAGCTGTGGTCAAGAAGGAGGCACACAGAGAAAAGGGTTCCTGCTGGAGATGGAAATCTGTGGTCAGGGAAGGACCCAGAGAAGGCTAGACTGCCCCGCTGTTCAATTCATTCCACCACCCACCCGCCATTTTCATGGCGGGTGCTCTTCCCCACCTGCCGGCTCCCCCACTCAGGCCTGAGGAAGATCCACAGGAGACATGTGGAGATGCCCGCCTCCATGCCTCCAGGCACTGAAGCATCTTGAAAATGCACCCCTCTAGCGTGGTCTGGTTGTTGCCCAAGCCTTGGAGAAGCCTGCAAAGTATGGAGTCCTGGATCTGTGGTTGGTTTCCAGCAATGTGTAAGATGCCTCTTCCTTCGTAGTGGTGGTGATTAATCAGTCCAAGTTTAATCAAAGCCCAGGACTACCAGCAGAGCAGCAAGGAGTGCTTGAGTTGCTGAGTCTCAATTTTTTTAGTTTGTTAGAAAGGATATCTAATAAATTGCTTTTTTCTATAGGTAGTCCTCGACTTACAGCAGTTCGTTTAGTGACCATTCAAAGTTACAACGGCGCTGAAAAGTCACTTAGAACCGTTTCTCACACTTACGACTGTTGCAGCATCCCCGTAGTCAAAATTAAGGCACTTGGCAACTGGCTGGTATTTATGACGGTGTCCTGGGATCGCGTGATCCCCTTTGGGGAACTTCTGGCAAGCAAAGTCCATGGGGAAGCCAGACTCACTTAACAACCGTGTGATTAAGTTAACGACTGCAGTGATTCACCTAACAACTGTGGCAAGAAAGGTCATAAAATGGGGCCAAATTCACTTAACATCTGTCTCGCTTAGCAACATAAATTTTGGGCTCAATTGTGGTCGTAAGTCGAGGACTCCCTGCAACGCAGGAGGCAGAAGCCCACGCCTGTCCTCAGCCATTTTTGCTCTCTTTGGCAGTCTCTCCTGAGAACTGGCATATCCCACATGCTACGTTTCTACCAGCATAAACGGATTAACTGGCCTCTACAGGTTTCTCCACCATTAATGTCTTTAAAATTTTATGCAAGGATCCACAAATTCGTTTTCTTGGTCTGCTTCCCCATCATTTCAGTAAAATGTGCAGTCGCTCCCTCCATTTTCACCGTCTAACACAGGACTCTTCAAACCTGGCCCTTTTATGACTTGTGGACTTCAACTCCCAGAATTCCTCAGCTAGGCACAAGTGCCTGGCCGATGAATTCTGGGAGTTGAAGTCCACAAGTCATAAAAGGGCCAAGTTTGAAGACCCCTGGTCTAACACGACTACGTTGTCCTTTGGTAAATTACTGTTCAGCTGCTTGCACCTCTTGGCCTGGCAAAGCCCGGGCAAAAATGATTTATGATCCCAGCCAGCAAAATGGCGTCATCCATGCACCCCCACCAATGCACCTCTGCTCTTACCACAAGTGTCCCTCACATGTTTGTCCATTGATATATTAAGCAATCAGGCGGACATCCCACACCTTTATCTAACTACCCCAAGGAGACATTCTTAAATCTAGAGACCACCTTGCAAATCAAGTTGACCACATCTTCCCGCCGTGTGCACCAGCCGCCAAAAAAGCTAACACAATCCTTGGTTGTATAAACAGAGGCATAGATTCAAGATCACCTCAACTTCTAGTGTAGCTTTACAAAGCCTTGTTAAGACCACAATGCATCTGGTTTTGGTCATCACAATACAAAAAAGATGTTGAGACTCTGGAAAGAGAAGAGCAACAAAGATGATTAGGGGCTGGAGGGTGAAACATAGAATGAACGGTTGCAGGAGCTGGGTATATCTAGTCTAGACAAAAGAAGGACTAGGAGTGACATGATAGCAGTCTTCCAATATTTGAGGGGCTGCCACAAAGAAGAGGGGTTCAACCTATTTTCCAAAGCACCTGAAAGCAGGACAAGAAGCAACAGATTGGAAACTAATCAAGAAGAGAAACAACCTGGAATTAAGGAGAAACTTCCTAACAGAACAGTTAACCAGTGGAACAGCTTGCCTCCAGAAGTTGTGGATGCTTTAAAAAAACTGGACAGGCACTTGTCTGGAATGGTCTAGCTAGGGGTCTACTTGAGCAATGGTTTGGACTAGAAGACCTCCAGGGTTCCCCTCAGCTCTATTCTGATTGAGGGGCATGTTGTGTGCTGACAGAACTCAGCCTTGACTTCTCCTTAGATTACAGATATTCTTAAGGAGTCTGGTAGAACAATTTCCAACAAAAAAAAATTAAAAAGTTTATTTTTTTAATCTACCTTTTAAGATATGCTCCTGGGGGTGTCCCCTTCATGGATTACTGCCTTGTCGTGGCGAAGGGGCTTGTGTAATTCAACCCTGACTGCTCTTTAGAAGGCCAGATCCGCATATAAGTCCCAAAAATAAATAAATAAATAAATAAATAAATAAATAAATAAATAAATAAATAAATAAATAAATAAATAATACTTTGGCCACCTAATGAGAAGGAAGGACTCATGGAGAAGAGCCTAATGCTGGGAAAGATTGAGGGCAATAGAAGAAGGGGACGACAGAGAATGAGGTGGCTGGATGGAGTCACTGAAGCAGTAGGCGTGAGCTTAAAGGGACTCCAGAAGATGGTAGAGGACAGGGAGGCCTGGAGGAACATTGTCCATAGGGTCGCGATGGGTTGGACACGACTTCGCAACTAACAACAACAACAACCTGGGGGTGTGTGGTGTGTTATTGTCAGTGTTTGTTAGATGCATCACTTGTGAACTGCTTTTCTTTAAAAGAGAGAGAGAGAGAGCAGATGGCACCAGGCCAGTCCCAGCTCTGGCCATGCGTCCCTAGCCTCAAACAATGGGGCATCACTCAAACTTATGTACGGTCACTCATGCGCTCGTGACCTCTCGCCTAGACTACGGTAACGCTCTCTACATGGGGCTTCCCTTGAAGACTACTCGGAGGCTCCAACTGGTACAGAATGCGGCCGCAAGAGTTGTCTTGGGAGTTTCCCGGTACTCCCATGTTACACCTTTGCTCCGTGAGCTGCATTGGTTACCAGTTGTCTTCCGGGTAAGGTTCAAGGTTTTGGTTATGATCTTTAAGTCCTTACATGGCATGGGTCCGGGTTACCTCGGGGACCACCTGCTGCCGGCGTCGACTCCCCTCCGCCCTGTGCGCGCCCACAGAGAGGGCCTCCTCAGGGTGCCTCCTGTCAAGGAATGTCGACTGGTGGCCCCCAGGGGGAGGGCCTTCTCTGTGGGTGCTCCGGCATTATGGAACCAACTGCCGGCTGAGCTCCGGATGGCATCAGACCTCCGATCCTTCCGTCGCGGGTTGAAGACCCATTTATTTGAACTAGCGGGTCTGGCCTGATGGGGGTATATGGGTTTTTATAGGCTGTTTTATTATTCTTGTTTTAACTTGGGCATTGATTTAATTGTCTTTTAATTTTTGTATTGTCATTTTATATTTATGCCCTGTGAACCGCCCTGAGTCCCTTTGGGAGAAGGGCGGTATAGAAATCTCAATAAATTAAATTAAATTAAACTGGGCACTGTCCTCCCCTTGCTTGGCAGAGGGACTGGAGCCAGCCTCATCTCATCTCTGGTTGTCCCAAGGGTGCTTTTTCCAAAAGACCACTGGACTTTCTTGGGTTTTTTTTTCTCCTTCAAAAACATTTCACTTCTCATCCAAGAAACTTTTTTCACTTCTGACGGACTTGATTTCCCCACCAGTCAATTAGAACCGAAGAAGCTTCTTGGATGAGAAGCAATTTTTTTTAACAAAACAAAAAAAGAAAGTCTGGTTGTCTTTTGGAGAAAACCCCTTTGGGACCACCGTGGCCTCCAGAGACACTCACCCCGGTTGTCTCCCTGTTTTGTCCACCACAGGACCGTCACCTGGCCGGCCTTTTTGAGAGAAAGCACGGTTTACATCCTCGCAGCCCGACCCAACAGTGCCGCCATCCATCTGAAGCCACTGATGTGAGGCCGTTTGGCGGAGACGGGAGAAGGCCAAAAATTGTGCCTCCTTCGATGCAACAAAGGAAGGAGCTACTTGCCATCATGACGCACACTGGACTGGCTGCCCCCAAAGTGCCGGAGTCCCCTCAGGAGCTGCATCCCATGCGAGGACAATCGCAGGAGGGCTGATGGAAGCATCTTTGCCCACCGGGCTACGGATCCTCCACTCTCTCTCTATCTCTCTCTCTCAGTCCATACAGTCTCCCGTGGGCACAGAATGTGGGCTGAAGCGGGGGGGGGGGAAGAGGCCTCTTTTCACACTGATTTTAGCATCCTCTCTGGGGAGCCAGATGCCAGAGCAGCCTCCAGGTTCCTTCCGCTTCCCCTTTGGTTTTTCGGTTTGTTTGTCTGTTTGTGGTCTTCTAAAGGGATTCTGACAGCATCCTGGCATCTGGAAACGAAACGCGAGCATCTGTCAGCCCTCTTCTCTTCCGCCCAGCAAGGCCAAGCTGTTTTCTGACTGGTCGAGATGGATGGAGCTCAGCGGCTTTCTGGCTTTGAGTGGCCAACAGAGAGACACAAACCGAGGCCAGCATGACTGCAGACTCTGGTTTCTGGCTGGCCAAGGAAAGCAGGCCACGGCATGCTGGATTGTTTTGGCTCCAGTGGAACCAAAGGCCTTCATCCTGGAGCTTCTGGGGGCTTGCCTGGGAACCAGCTTCACCCATTACATCCCCTTCCCTTCGCTGGTGCTTGTTACTGGTCTTCAGCTGAGAAGCATCTTTGCCACTACCTTTTCCGAAGGAAAGTGGGGCCAGGTGGTTCCCAAGTTTTGAGACATGTCTGCTGGCCCATCCATGTCAAATCTAACCCTGGCATAGTCTGGCAGCCCCCATTTAGCGGTTGCATTTTGTGTCCCCCCCCTCTTTCCCTCGCCAATACAGGAGGAGCTGATCCCACCCAGAGGAGCCAAATGACTTTTTCATTTCTCGCTAAGAACCGCTTTTCCTTCGGAGAGCGTCTGCCCTGGAGCTGAGCCCCAGACTTCCTGTCCTGCTGGTCGAGAAGGTGCCCACCTGCCAGGGAAGCAGCGTTGCCAGCCAGGGAAGCCCCCTCCCCACCTTGGGTTTGTTTGCACCCAAGAATCAAAGGGACCCACCAATATGATTTGCCTCTACTTTTCCAGCCCTTCCTCCAGTCTCTTGGGGGGAGGGGGTTGAAATGTTAGGGAAGTCATTGACTGTATTGGGGGGAGGGGGAGGGGCTTAGAAGCCTTCATCATTTGCAGGCAATTAAAGGGGGTCAGGTTGGAATCCCAAGTCCCTCGGACCTCAGAGCCAAGGGGGCAGGGTAGGCCCTGTGGTCAGGCTTCCTGTACAGGTAGTCCTCGACTTACAACAGTTCATTTACTGGCCATTCAAAGTTAAAAAAACAATGTCTAACGGCCGTTTTTCATACTTACGACCATTGCAGCGTCCCCGTGGTCATGAGATCAAGCTTCAGAGGCTTGGCAACTGTCATGTACTTACGACGGTTGCTGTGTCCCAAGGTCACCGGATTCCCCTTTTGCGACTTCTGACCAGCAGAGTCAATGGGGAAGCCAGATTCACGTCACAACCGTGTTACTCACTTCTCAGCTGCAGCAATTCACTTAGCAATTGAGGCAAGGAAGGTCGTAAAATGGGGCAAAATTCGCTGAACCGGTTTCTCACTTAGCAGCGTGAATTCTCGGCTCAGTGGCGGTCACAAGTCGAGGACTACCAGTGTTGAGGCTCAGTTCGGCTAATCCTAAGAGCCTGGCAGCTCGTGCAGGTCCTGCCTGAACATCAACACCCCTGGGTGAACAGCTGGTGAATCCCTGCCTGAGGTCCCGGCTTAGTCCCTCCACAGCCTGCCTGCCTGCAGTGGCCATTCTCCTTTTGTGGGAGAAGGGGGAATCCCGAGCTGCTCCTTGCAGAATTCCCATTTGGTTGGGTTCAAAGGGGAAAAGAACTCCAGATCAAAGCCATAACATTGTCCTAGGCCAGGGATAGGCAACCTTGGCTCTTTTATGACTCGTGGACTTCCACTCCCAGAATTCCTGAGCCAGCCATGCTGAGGGGAAAGGGAGAGGTTTCCAAGCTGGGCCATGCTGGCTCAGGAATTCTGGGAGTTGAAGTCCACGAGTCATAGAGATGCCAAGGTTGGCCTAGCCCAGGGGTAGGCAACCCTGGCTCTTTTATGACTCGTGGACTTCAACTCCCAGAATTCCTGAGCCAGCCACGCTGAGGGAAAAGGGAGAGGTTTCCAAGCTGAGCCGTGCTAGCTCAGGAATTCTGGGAGTTGAAGTCCATGAGTCATAAAAGAGCCAAGGTTGCCTACCCCTGGCCTAGGCCAGCCTCAGAAGAAAACCTTGGTCCATTGGGAAGCAGCTGGTTCTCTGGGCTGAAGTTAAGGAGGGAGGGAGTCTCTCCTTTCCAGCAAGATAGATTGTCATGTGGAGGATCAGAGGAAACTTTAGGTGGTTTACCTGCCTCCCCATAACCCCAATGGAAATCTGAGATACAGGTAGTCCTCAACTTACAACAGTTCTTTTAGTGACTGTTCCCACAACAGCCTTGAAAAAACTTAAGTTATGGCTGGTTTTCACATGACCGTTGCAACAGCCCCCTGGTCACGCGATCAAAATACAAACGCTTGGCAACTGACTCCTATTTATGACGGTTGCAGCGTCCTGGGGTCACGCGATCCCCTTTTGCAAACTTCTGAAAGCAAAGTCAATGGGAAATCCAGATCCACTTAACAACCGTGTTACTAACTTTAAACAACTGTGGTGATCCGCTTAACAACCGTGGCGAGAAAGGTCGTAAAACAGAGCAAAGCTCACTTAAGCAATGTCTCGATTAGCAACTAAAATTTGGGCCTCTGTTGTGGTTGATAGTCAAGGGCTATCTGTACTTTTCCATTTCTGCTGCTCTTTGGCAGGGGTGTCCACAGGGCATGGTCAAAAAGTCAAGATGACAGCCGGAACATTATGATTGAAACTCCACATAAAAAAGGTGGAATTTTGATCACACCATCCTGGCCACTCCTAAGCCATCATTCTATGTCTCCCTAGGAAAAGTTACTTGCCTTTCCCGGATGGGGGTTTAAGGCCTTGGAGGCCTGGCTGTCCTTGCTGCTGATTGTGCCTCCTGACTGCCTCCTCCTTCCAAGAACCATGTTGCAGGATCAGGCCAAAAGCCACCTGCCCTCCAGGACAAGCAACCAAAGACCAAGCAGAGGCTGGTGATGACCACAACAGCCAAGGCCTTGGCAGCTGGAAGCGGGAGGCTGGCTGCTCCCACCTGTCTCTCCAAGGAGTCTTCCTGGGGTTGTGAGACCAGAAGGGGAAGACCCCAGTACTTAAACGTCTGTGGAGATTCTCCATCCTCCAGGTCATGGCTGTCCCAAAGGTGCTTTTTCCACTTTCTTGGTTTTTTCCTTTGAAAACATTTCTCTTCTCATCCAAGAAGCTTCTTCAGCTCTGATTGACTGGTGGAGTCATCTGGTCTCTGAGGGTTGGTCATTAGCTTTCAAGCCATTAAGGCAGAAGCTCGACCTACCCTGAGGGCAAAACAAACCCACACACAAACTGGGCAATTGGTATACACAATGCAGTGCAGCGAGACGTGCAGACCTGGTACATTGGGGAAACAAAACAACCACTTCACAAACACGTAGCACAATACGGGTGAAGAAACCCATCAGGACAAGCCCATCTGCATCTGAAAAACAAGGATCGCTCTTTTGAAGACAGCAAAGTCCACATTCTGGACAGAGAGGACCCCGGGTTTGCAAGAGGGGTGAAAGGGGTCATCCAAATTAAGAGTGAACAGAGGGGGAGGGATACAACACCACCCCTCTCCTGTTCACACCCATTTGCACTATTCAAGTGACCCTCAGGGCACAGATAAACTTCCAAGTGGCCTCAAACAACTCTCAGAAAGAACCAGATGACTGCAAGGAATATAGATCCTTCCATTCCCCACCATTCAGTTAGAACTGAAGAATCCTCCTGGGTGAGAAGCGAAA